>NW_020173200.1:2403238-2427572 GCF_003031525.2 Neophocaena asiaeorientalis asiaeorientalis | reverse complement strand
AAATACAGAAAAAAAAAAAAAAAAAAAAAACTGCCACGGCCACCCCAAGCTTCAGCGACCACCACCCTGACCAGTCGGCAGCCACCAACATCGAGGCAAGACCCTCCACCAGCAACAAGATTCCAGCTTGCTGAAGGCTCAGAGGATGGTTAGCAATTTTTAGAAATAGAGTTTTTTAAATCAAGATATATACATTGTTTTTTATGCATAATGCTATTGTACACTTAATATACTACAGTATAGCATAAGTATAACTTTTATATGTACCAGGAAACCAAAAAATTCATGTGAATCGCTTTATTGCAGTGGTCTAGAACAGAACATGCAATATCTCCAAGGTACACCTGTATGCGTATGTCATCAGTGCTGTCTTGAATTGGACATGGAGTGCAATTGCTGTTACTCTTGCTTTTAAATTATAAACTTCTATTAGTTTAGCCGTTAGTTGTTTGTTGTGAGTTATTTTAGTTGTTAACTCTACAATGAGTATTGATGCATATTTACATCCATAAGATTTCTGACATAGGGGCTTCCCTGGTGGTGCAGTGGTTGGGAATCTGCCCGCCAATGCAGGGGACACAGGTTCGAGCCCTGGCCTGGGAAGATCCCACATGCCGCGGAGCAACTAAGCCCACAACTCGGTAGTTTGTGCCACAACTACCGAGCCTGCACCCTAGAGCCCGCGAGCCATAGCTACTGAGCCTGCGAGCCACAACTACTGAAGCCCATGTGCCACAACTACAGAAGCCCGCGCGCCTACAGCCCGTGCTCTGCAACAAGAAAAGCCACCGCAATTAGAAGCCCGCGCATCGCAATGAAGAGAGCCCCCGCTCGCCACAACTAGGGAAGGCCTGCGCACAGCAGCAGGGACCCAGCGCAGCCACAAATATATAAATTAATTTAAAAAAAAATTTCTGACAGTTTTTGAATTACAAAACCTCAAGGCATATGTGAGTTACTGTTCAAATATGAACAATCTCTTAAAGTAGATTTATACATAATCCTCCCCAAATTTGCTTGTAGAGAGATAGTCCACCCATACCACCCAGTTCTTTTCCACTGAAAAGTGAAAATAGATGGAATAAGTGGACTAAGAGGTCTCTTGCCCTAAGCTTGTGATGGTCAAAAAAGTTTGTGAGGGAATAACTGAGGAGGAAGATCTCAGGAAAAAAGACTTAGTATATTAAGAAGACTTCAGCTATCAAGTATTGCTACTAAGAGCACAAACTTTGAGGATAGAAGTCTTTAGTTCCCTGTCTCCACTAGTGACTAATTCACTTAAAGCTTTCTGTTTTCCCATCTGTAAAATGGGACAACAGCCCAGACTCCACCCCTCCACCTATGTGATCTCAAACAAGGCATT
The DNA here is from genome assembly GCF_003031525.2 of Neophocaena asiaeorientalis asiaeorientalis. Lineage (NCBI taxonomy): Eukaryota > Metazoa > Chordata > Mammalia > Artiodactyla > Phocoenidae > Neophocaena > Neophocaena asiaeorientalis. Next base: position 2,426,209 of record NW_020173200.1, on the reverse strand, counting down.
AACTTGCTGAGCCTCAATAACCTAACCTGTAAATTGTGAAAATACTATCAAACATAACAAGTAGGGGATTAAATAAGGTGATGCATGCAAAGCATTTTAGAACAGTGCAACTCCAAGTACATAGTTAAGTGTTCAAAAGATGTTACCTGTTATCACCTCACAGCATTGCTAGATTATAAGCACCATGAAAGCAGGACAGCGCCATATTCATCTTTCTACCCCAAAGACCCGACACAGTGCCAGGCATATTCTAACTGCAAATTAATGTTTAAGTGCTGATGATTTTGAACTTCCTACAAATGAGGCCTAAGGTTGACCTATATGTCTGTGTGCATTTGAGTGTGTGTGTGTGTGTGTGTGTGTGTGTAAGCGAAAAACATCACCTTTTTGTGTCAGGACCTAATGATCTACCTTAGCCATTTCAATCACTGTACAGTAACCACTGAATGCATACACCATATTTTATTTACTCAATCATCTATCAGCCGTTTAGGTTGTTTCCATTTTTTCCTAATAAATAATGCTGCAATGTGCACATATACATATATCTCTGCACGCTTGTTCTGTATTATGCAGGAAGTAAAAACTGCAGAATCAAAAGGTATGCATATTTGAACTTTTGAATACATATTGTTATACTGTCTTCCAGAAATCCACTTAAAGTGTATAATGGCTTACTCACACCTGTGCAGGGCATAATCATTCTAAAATCTCTGTCAATATGGAAGGTAAAAATAATGTAACTGTCATTTTACACTCATATACTGAAAATATTTTTCTTGGTTTGTTAGATGTCATTTAACTTTGCTTAAAATTTCTTTCCCCAGGGCTTCCCTGGTGGCGCAGTGGTTGAGAGTCCGCCTTCCGATGCAGGGGACACAGGTTCGTGCCCCGGTCCGGGAAGATCCCACATGCCGCGGAGCGGCTGGGCCCGTGAGCCATGGCCGCTGAGCCTGCGCGTCCAGAGCCTGTGCTCCGCAACGGGGGAGGCCACAACAGTGAGAGGCCCGCGTACCGCAAAAAACAAAACAAAATTTATTTCTCCATAAAAAAGTTTCATATGAAAGAGAATAAAACTTTTCATTTTTTTACTGTGTTGTTTCTTACCTTGGTGTCATGCTAATAAAATCGTTCTCAACCCCAATGCTATATTCTATTTTTTTCCTGCTAGTTTAATTTCACTTTTTACAATTAAATCTGTATCTAACTGGAATTTATTTTTGTATAAGGTGTGTGAAAGTGACGTAAATTTTTCTCATTTCTCTCTCTCTCTCTCTCTCTCTCTCTCTCTCTCTCTATATATATATATATATATATAAAGATCATGCACTGTAGATAACAGATCTATTAATTTCTTCCTGGGCTAGTATGACAGTTTTAATTACTGTAGCTTTATAATAGATTCTGATATCTGGTCAAATATTTTTTTCTGCAATGATTAAGATATGGTTTTTCCTCTTCATTCTGTTAATGTGGTAATTACATTGACTAATTTTTAAACGGTGAACCAACCTTGAAGTCCTTAGTCATGCTGTAATATCCTGTAATTATATATTGCCAGACTTAATTTGCTAACATTTTGTTGAGAATTTTTGTACCTATGCTCATGAAGGATTCTGACCTATAATCTTGCCTTCTGTAATATATTTGTCATGTTTTGGTCAATATTATGCTGGTCTCATAAAATGGACTGGGAAGTATTTCTTCCTGTATTTTCAGAGAGAGTTTGTGCAAGACTATTATTAAACTCTTCCTTGAATGTTTATAGAATTCATCAGTGAAACTGTCTGAGCCTGAAGCCTTCTGATTATGAATCTAAGTTCTTTCATAGATAAAAAGCTACTCAAATTTTCTGTTTCCTCTTCAGTCAGTTTTGGTAAGCTGTGTTTTCAAAGGAATTTGTCCATTTCACCTAAACTGTTAATTTTATTAGCATAATACTGGCCACAATATTCCCCAATTACCTTTTTACTGCGTGTAGGATCTGTAGTAATATTGCCAAATCTCTTCCTAAATTATGTTTTCTTTCTTATTTCCCTGATTTTTAAAAAAAATTAGTTATTGTAATTAAAATATACATAAAATTTACCATTTTAACCACTTTTAAGAGTACAGTTCTATGATAATAAGTATATTCACACTGCTGCGAATCCATCACTACTATCCATCTCCAGAACATTTCACCTTTCCCAAATGAAACTCTGTACCCATTAAAAGCTGATTCTCCATTCCCCACCTTCCTCCAGCCCCTGGCAACCACCATTCTACTTTCTGTCTCTATGAATTTGACTACTCTAGGAACTTCATGTAATGGAATCATACAATATTGGTCCTTTAGTGACTGGCTTATTAAATTTAGCCAACGAATTCAAAGTTCATCAATATAGCATGTGTCAAAATTTCTTTCCTTTTTAAGGTGAAATAATATTCCATTGTATGTATATACTACATTTTGTTTTATCTATTCATCCGCTGATGAACACTTGGGTTGCTTCTACCTTTTGAAAATTGTGAGTAATGCTGTTATGAACACATGTGTGCAAATATCTGTTCAAGTCCCTGCTTTCATTTCTTTCTGGTATATACACAGAAGTACAAATGCTGGATCATACAGTAATTTTATTTTTAATTTTTTCAGAAATCATCATATCATTTTCCATAGCAGGTAGACTTAGGAATGCACATAGAATGCATTTTACATTCTCACCAGCAATGCAACAAGGATTCCAATTTCTCCACATCCTTGCCAATACCTGTTATTTTGTTTTTTTGATAATGACCATCCTAATGGGTGTGAAGTGGTATTTCATTGTGGTTTTGGTCTGCATTTTCCTAATGATTAGTGATGTTGAGCATGTTTTCATGTGTTTATTAGTTATTTATATATCTCCTTTGGAGAAGTGTCTATGCAAATCCTTTGCTCATTTTTGAATCAGGTATTTTCATTGATGGGTTGTAGGAGTTCTTTATATATTCTGGATAGCAATCCTTTATCAGATACATGAATTGCAAATATTTTTTCCCTTTCCATGGGTTGCCTTTTCATGCTGTTGATAGTGTCATTTGATGCAAAAAAGTTTCAACCTGAAGTCCAATTTGTCTATTTTTTCTTTTGTTGTCTACGCTTTTGGTGTCATCCATGATTATTCTTGTTAGGAATTTATCAATTTTCTTAATTTTTTCAAAGAACCAAATATTGGTTTTGTTAATTTTCTCAACTGTTTGTTTTCTATTCCTTTGATTTCTGTTATATCTCCATCATTTATTTTCTTCTACTTACTCTGGATTAAATTTACCCTTCTTCTTTTAGCCTTTTAAGGTGGAAATGGAGATCACTATTTTTAAGACTTTCTTCTTTTCTAATGTAGTCATTTAAAGCTATAAGTTTTCTTCTAAGCATTGCTCTTGCTGTACCCAACAAATTTTAATATACAGTATTTTCATAATCATTCAGTTTAAAATTTTTTCTGTTTTCTCTCATGGCTTCTTATTTAATATATAAGTTACTTAAGAGCTTGTTTATTAGGCAAATATTTGAGGAGGCATCAACGTTTTTCTGTAAAGGCCAGGTAATAAATATTTTAGACTTTGCAGGCCAGATAGTCTCTGTCACAATTATTCAATGTGTGTAGAAAAGGGAACCCTCTTACACTGCTGGTGGGAATGTAAATTGGTACAGCCACTATGCAGAACAGTATGGAGGTTCTTTAAAAAACTAAAAACAGAGCTACCATATGATCCTGCAATCCTACTCGAAGGCATATATCCAGAGAAAATCATAATTCAGAAGGACACATGTGGGCTTCCCTGGTGGTGCAGTGGTTGAGAGTCAGCCTGCCGATGCAGGGGACACGAATTCGTGCCCCGGTCCGGGAAGATCCCACATGCCACGGAGCGGCTGGGCCCGTGAGCCATGGCTGCTGAGCCTGCGCGTCTGGAGCCTGTGCTCCACAACGGAAGAGGCCACAACAGTGAGAGGCCCGCGTACTGCAAAAAATAAAAGACACATGCACCCCAATGTTCATAGCAGCACTGCTTACAATGGCCAAGATGTGGAAGCAGCCATTGATAAATGAATGGATAAAGAAGATGTGGTATATTTATACACTGAAATATTACTCAGCCAGGAAAAAGAATGAAATAATGCCATTTGCAGCAAAATGGATGGACCTAGAGATTATCATACTAAGTGAAGTAAGCCAGACAAAGACAAATAACTTATGATATTGCTTATCTGTGGAATCTGAAAAAAAACAATAACATGAACTTATGTACAAAACAGAAACAGACTCACAGACACAGAAAACAAACTTATGGTTACCAAAGGGGAAAGGGTGAGGGATAAATCAAGAGTTTGGGATTAACATATATACACTACAATATATAAAACAGATAAACAACAAGGACCTACTGTATAGCACAGGGAACTATACTCAATATTTTGTAATAACCTATAAGGGAAAACAATCTGAAAAAATATATATACGTGTATATAATTGAATTACTTTGCCATACACACGAAACTAACACAACATTGTAAATCCACTATACTTCAATAAAAATAAATAAAATTTTAAAATATTGCCATCGTAGCACAAAAGTAGCAATAGACAATATGTAAATGAATTGACATGGTTGTGTTCTGATAAAACTTTACAGAAACAGACAGCAGGCTGGATTTGGCCTGCAAGGTTTAGTTTGCCTGTACCTGTAATTACTGTCTTATTATTATTGATTTCTGATTTAATTCCACCATAACCATAGAATATACTCTGTAAGATTTCAATTTTTTAAAATGTATTAAGACTTATTTTATGGCCTAGTGTCAACCTAAATGAACACTCTGTTTACACTTGAAAAGAATGCATGTTCTGCCATTATTGGGTAAAGTGTTCCATAAATTTCAATTAGGTAGAAGTAGCTGATAGTGTTGCTTAGACCTCCTATAGCCATACAGATTTTTTGACTTGTTTTATTAATTACTGAGAGACGGAGGTATTAATATATTTGAACATGATTGGGGAATTGTCCTTTTCTCCCTTTAGTCGTATTAGTTTCTGCTTAATGAGGTGTGATACTCTGTTATTAGGTACATACATACTTATATATGTCTTCCTGGTGAATTGCTCCTTCTATCGTTATGTAATGACCCTCTCTAATCTCTTGCAAACTCTTTGTCTTGAAGTATAATTTGCTGAAATTAATGTAGCTGTGCCAACTTTCTTATGCTTATTATTTTCCATCCTTTACTTTGAACCTGTGTCTTTAAATTTAAAATATATGTCTCATATTAGGACATAGTTAGATTATGCTTCATTAACCATTCTGACAGTTTCTGCCTTTAACTGGAGTTTTAATCCATTCACATTTAAATGTAATTATTTATATAGTAAGGATGAAGTCAACTGTTTTATCATTTGTGTTCCATTTCTCCCTTCTGTTTTTTTCTTCTTATATGGCTGTTTTCTGGGGTTAACTGAATTTTTTTAGTGCTCCATTTTATTTCTTCTATTGATTTCTTAGATATAAACCTCTTTTCGTTATTTTTTTACTAGTTGTTCTACTAAGGAATACCTTCACTTATCAGAGTCTATACAGAGTCAATATAATACCTCTACATATGACATTTCATACTTCTGACTTTACCCTTTACTCACTTTAAATGCAATATTCCTATTTCCCATTTCTTATTTCCTGTTCACAAATGTAATAATCTTACAGCACTAAAATTCCATTTACTCACCCCCCACTTATGCAAGTGTTGTCCTATCTTTTATTTCACCACATGTTCTCAATCTCACTTTACAGGGTGACTATTTTTGCTTTAAGCAATTAGTTGTCTTTTAAGCAAGCTATGAGGAGAAAGGAAAAAGAGTCTCTTATATTTGCCCACTATTTATCGTGTCCAGTGATCTTCATTTGTTCCTGTAGATCCAAGTTTCCATCTAGTATCACTTCCCACTGGCCTAAAGGATATCCCTTAGCATTCTTTTGTTATACAGTTCTGCTAGCAACAAATTCTCTTAACTTTTCTTTATTTGAAAATGTCTTTATTTCATCCTCATTTCTTTTTTTTTTTTTTTTCTGTGGTACGTGGGCCTCTCACTGTTGTGGCCTCTCCCGTTGTGGAGCACAGGCTCCAGAGGCGCAGGCTCAGCGGCCATGGCTCACGGGCCTAGCCACTCCACGGCATGTGGAATCTTCCCGGACTGGGGCACGAACCCGTGTCCCCTGCATCGGCAGGCGGACTCTCAACCACTGCACCACCAGGGAAGCTCCATCCTCATTTCTGAAGGATATTTTCCTTACATAAAGAATTCTGGGATGACAGGTTTTTGGTATTTTTCTTTCAACATTTAAAGATCTTTCATTGTGTTCTGATCTTTCTAGTGAAAGGTCAGTGGAATTTCTTACCCCCATATGTAATGTTTCCTTTTCTCTGTCTGCTTTCAAGATTTTCACTTTATTTTTATTTATTTTATTTTCGGCTGCATTGGGTCGTCGTTGCTGCATGCAGGCTTTCTCTAGTTGTGGTGAGCAGGGGCAACTCTCCATTGCGGTGTGTGGGCTTCTCATTGCTGTGGCTTCTCTTGCTGCAGAGCATGGGCTCTGTGTGCATGGACTTCAGTAGTTGCAGTATGCAGACCCTAGAGCACGCGGGCTCAGTAATTGTGTCTTGTGGGCTCTAGAGCGCAGGCTCAGTAGCTGTGGCGCGCAGGCTTAGCTGCTCCACGGAATGTGGGATCTTCCCGGACCAGGGATCGAACCCGTGTCCGCTGCACTGGCAGGCGTATTCTTAACCACTGCGCCACCAGGGAAGTCCCCACTTTATTTTTGGATTTCAGAAGTTTGACTGTGATATAACTAGATTTCCTCTCTCCCCCAAAATGTATCCTTCCTAAGAGTTTGCTGAGCTTCTTAGATCTGTAAGTTAATTTGTTTCCACCAAATTTAGGAAGTTTTCAGCCATCATTTCTTCAAAAATTTTTCTGCCCAATTCTCATATATATTAGAAAATTTTATATTGTCCCACAGGTCCCTGAGGCTCTGTTCATTTTTCTTCAATATGTTTTTCTTTCTGTGGTTCAGACTGGATAATTTCTATTGCACTCTCTTCAAGTTCATCGACTTCTTCTGTTTTATCCAGTCTACTGTTAAATGAAATATTCATTTCTGTTCCTATACTTTTCAGATCTAGAATTTGCATTTGGTTCTTCTTTATAGTTTCTACTTATCCACTAAGATTACTTATTGTTCACTGTATCTCTTTTTATTCTTCAGATTATCCATAATAGCTACTTTGTCTGCTAAGTCCAATATCTGGGCCATCTTACCAAGACTTGGGGGTTTTTCCTTGAATATGGATTGCATTTTCCTGTGTGTTTGTATGTAACTTCTTATTGAACACTGGACACTGTGGATATTACATGTAGAAACTATGAGTACTATTATCTTCCTCTGAAGAGTGTTGATTTGTATTTTAAGAGGCAGTTCAAGCACTTCCCTGGCTGTCCAGTGGTTTTAGGACTCCACACTTCCACTGCAGGGGGCATGGGTTCGATCCCTGGTTGGGGAACTAAGATTACTGCCTGACCACCCTAAACTTATGTAGCCATGATTTTATGCTATGTTTAGTGTAGATCTGAGGAAAGTCCATGGTGTTTCAGACTTCTCTAACTTGATGGGACTCATCTACTTAAGACTTAGCAATATGCATTTAAGGTTCCTCCACATCTTCTCATGCCTTCGATAGTTCATTTCTTGTTAGTGCTTAATAACATTCCACTGTCTGGATGTACTACAGTTTAGTTATCCATTCAACTACTGAAGGACATCTTGGTTGCTCCCAAGTTTGGCAGTTATGAATAAAACATCATAAACATCCAAGTATAGGTTTTGGACACCGTTTTCAATTCATTTGGATAAATACCAAGGAATGTGATTGCTGGATCATAGAGTAAATTTCATTTTATAAGAAACTGCTAAACTGTCTTCCAGAGTAGCTGTACCATTTTGCATTCCCACCAGCAATGAATGAGAGTTCTTGTTGCTCCACAACCTTGCCAGCATTTTGGCGTTATCAGTGTTCCAGATTTTGGCCATTCTAATAGGTATGTAGTGATATCTCATTGTTATTTTAATTTGCATTCCCTGATGACATATGAAACAGAGCATCTTTTCATGTGCTTATTTTCCATCTGTATACATTCTTTGGTGAGGTCTTTGGTGCATTTTTAAATTGGGTTACCTGTGTTCTTATTGTTGAGTTTTATGAGTTCATATATTTTGAGTAACAATCCTTTATCAGATGTGTCATTTACAAATATTTTCTCCCAAGCTGTAGCTTATTTTTTCATTCTCTTCACAGAGCAGAAGCTTTTAATTTTAATGAAGTCCAGTTTTTTAGTGCTTTCTTTCATGAACTGTGCCTTTGGTGTTGTATCTAAAAAGTCATCACCAAATCCAAGGTCATCTAGATTTTCTCCTCTATCTTCTAAAAATTTTATAGTTTTATGTTTTACATTTAGATCTGTAACCCATTTTGAGTTAATTTTTGTGAAAGGTATAAGGTCTGTCTAGATTTGTTCTTGCTTTTGTTTTTCTTTTTTCGGTATATGGATGTCCAGTTGTTCCAGCACCACTTTGTTAAAAAGACTATCTTTTCTCAATTGTCTTGCTTTTGCTCCTTTGTCAGATATCAGTAGACTCTATGTGGGTCTATTTCTGGGCTCTGTATCAATGTTCCACTGATCTATTTGTCTAGTCTTTTTCCAATACCACACTATCCTGATTACTGTAGCTTTATAGTAAGTCTTAAAGTCAGGTAATGCCAGTTCTCTTTGTTGTTTTTGTATAAAATTGGGTTGGCTATTCTGGGTCTTCTGCCTCTTCATATAAACAGTAGGATCGGTTAATATTCACAAAATAACCTGTTTGGATTTTAACTGAAATTGTCTTGAATCTATAAATCAAGTTGGGAAGAACTGACATCTTGACAATATTGAATCTCCCTGTCCATGAAAATGGAATATCTCTCGATTTATACCTAAGTATTTTATTTTGGGTACTGTGTCACGGGCTTCAGTAGTTGTGGCACACGGGCTTAGCTGCTCTGCGGCATGTGGAATCTTCCCGGACCAGGGCTCGAACCCATGTCCCCTGCACTGGCAGGCAGATTCTTAACCAGTGCACAACCAGGGAAGTCCCTTTGGTACTGTGTTCTTAATTTCAAATTCCACTTGTTCATTGATGGCTTATAGGAAAGTGATTGACTTTTGCATATTCATCTTGTATCCTGCATCCTTCCTATAATTACTTACTAGTTCCAGGAGTTTTTTTGGTCAATTCTTTTGGATTTTCTACATAGACAATTATGTCATGTGTGAACAAAGACAGTTTTATTTCTTCCTTCCCTATCCATATAGCTTTTATTGCCTTTTCTTGTTTTACTGCACTAGCTAAGACTTCCAGTACAATGGTGGAAAGGAGTGGTGAGAGGGGACATCATCGCCTCATTCCTGATCTTAGTGGAAAAGCTTCTATTTTCTCACCATTAAGTATGATGTTAGTTGTAGGTTTTTGTAGATATGCTCTATCAAGCTGAGGAAATTTCCTTCTAATCCTAGTTTACTGAAAATTTTTATCATGACTTGGTATTGGATTTTTATCAAATACACTATCTTCATCTATTGATATGATCATGTGATTTTTCTTCCTTAGCTTGTTGATGTGATGTATTACACTAATTGATTTTCAAATGTTGAACCAGCCTTGCATACCTGGAATTAATCCCACAACCATGGTGTATAATTCTTTTTATAGACTACTGGATGTGATATGCTAATATTTTATTGAGGAATTTTACATTTATGTTCATGAGAGATATTGGTCTATAGTTTTTTTGTTCTATTTTTTTGTTTCTTGTAATGTCTTTGTCTGGTTTTGGTATTAAGAGTAATGCTGGCCTCATGGAATGAGTTAGCAAATATTCCCTCTGCTTTTATCCTCTGAAAGAGATGACAGAGAATTGGCTTAATTTCTTTCTTAAAATTTGGTAGAATTCACCAGTGAACCCATGTGGGCCTGGTGCTTTCTGTTTTGGAAGGTATTGATTATTGATTCAATTTCTTTAATAGATACAGGCCTACTTGGATTGTCAATTTCTTCTTGTGTAAGTTTTGGCAAATTGTGTCTTTCAAAGAATTGCTCCATCTCGTCTAGATTATCAAACTTGTGGACATAGAGTTGTTCAGAGTATTTGTTTATAATCCTTTTAACATCCATTAAATCAGTAGTGATGATCCCACTTTCATTTGTGATACTAGTAATTTGTGTCATCTCTCTTTTTTTCTTTGTTAGCCTAGTTAGAAGGTTATTGATTTATTGACCTTTTCAAAGAAACTGCTTTGGGTTTCATTGATTTCCTCTATTGTTCCGCTGTTTCAATTTCACTGATTTCTGCTCTAATCCTTATTCTTTTCTTCTGTGTGCTTTGGATTTAATTTGCTCTTCTTTCTCTAGTTTCCTAAGGCAGAAACTTAGATTATTGATTTTAGATCTTTCTCCTTTTCTAATATATGCCTTCAATGCTATAAATTTCCCTCTATTTTTGCTGCATCCCACGATTTTTGATCAGTTTTCATTTTCATTTAGTTAAAAATGTTAAAAAATATCTCCTATATTTCTTCTTTGACCCATGTGTTACTTAGAAGTGTGTTGTTTAATCTTCATGCATTTTAAAATTTTCTAGTTATCTTTCTTTTATTGATTTCTAGCTTAATTCTTTTGTGGTCTGAATATAATTTCTATTCTTGTAAATTTGTTAAGATGTGTTTTATGGAAAAAGAATGAGATACTGCCATTTGTAGCAACATGATGGACCTAGAGATTATCATATGAAGTGAAGTATGTCAAACAGAGAAAGACAAATATCATATGATATCACTTATATGTGGAATCTAAAATATGATACAAATGAATTTATTGACAAAACAAGAGACAGACTCATAGATGTAGAAAAAAAACTTATGATTACCAAAGATGAAGGGGGGGAATAAATTAGGAGATTGGGATTAACATATACACACTACTATATATGAAACAGATAACTAATAAGGACCTACTGTATAGCACAGGGAATTCTACTCAATACTCTGTAATAACCTATATGGGAAAAGAATCTAAAAAAGAAGTATATATGTATATGTATAACTGATTCACTTTGCTGTACACCTGAAACTAACACAACAATGTAAATCAACTATATCCAGTAAAAATAAAATAAATTAAATTAAATATGATACAAATGAACTTACTGACAAAACAGAAACAGACTCACAGACATAGAAAACAAACTTACGGTTACTAAAGGGAAAAGGGGAGGAGGGATAAATTAGGAGTCTGGTATTAGCAGGTACAAACTACTACATATAAAACAGATAAACAACAAGGTCCTACTGTATAGCATAGGGAACTATATTCAATATCGAGTAATAAACTATAATGGAATATATATGTCTGTGTGTGTGTATATATACATAAAACTGAATCATTCTGCTGTACACCAGAAACGAACACAACACTGGACATTAACTATACTTCAAGAGAAAAAAAAATGTGTTTTATTGCCCAGAATGTGGTCTATCTTGAATGTTGCATGAGCTTGAGAAGAAATGTGTATTCTGTTGTTGTTAAGTGAAGCAGTCTATAGGTGTCAATTATATCCAATTGATTGATGGTGTTACTGAGTTCAATTAGGTTCTTACTGATTTCCTGCCTGCTGGATTTGTCCATTTCTGACAAAGAGGTATTGTAGTCTCCAACTATGACAGTGGATTCATCTAGTTCTCTTTGCAATTTTATAATTTTCGCTTCACATAGTTTGAGGCTCTATTGTTAGGTATATATACACATTAAGAATTTTTATGTCTTCTTGGAGAACTGACCCCTTTATCATTATGTAATGCCTTCTTTATCAGTGATAACTTTCCTTGCTTTGAAGCCTGCTTTGTCTGAAATTAATACAGCTACTCCTACTTTCTGCTGACTAGTGTTACCATAGTATATTTTTCTCCATTTACTTTTAATTTATATGTGTCTTTATAATTAAAATGGGTTTCCTGAAGACAACAGACAGTTGAGTCTTGTTTTCTGATCCAATCTCTGTCTTTTAATTGGTACATTTAGACCACGGATGTTCAAAGTGATTACTGATATATCTGGAGTAATACGTACCATATACATTACTGTTTTCTATTTGTTGCCCTTATTCTTTGTGCCTATTTTTATCTTCTACTCTTTTTATGCCTTTCGTGGTTTTAATTGAGCATTTTACGATTCCACTTTCTTTCCTTTTTCAGCATACTGGTTATACTTTTTAAACTTTTCTTAGTGGTTGCCCTGTATTCACCTCTCCAGCCTTGCTGGGAGCGGTTTGCCTGTGTGCTCCCCTCTCTTATAGAGCAAAGAAGAGTTGAATTTTCAGTCTGTTTGTGTTTCACTTGTTAGGTCACAGTGGCAACCTCCAAGCTCCTAAACACGCAGAACAGGAAACCTCAAGCTACAGAACTTTTTAAAATACATTGATAACTAGACCAATCTCATACAGGAAGCCTTTAGGTTAAGCATTTGACTCAAGTCCTGGCAATCTGACTAGGCCTTGGCCATGTGTAGCTCTAAACTGCTCAAAACAAAACAGGTTGCATTCTTCTACAACATGCCTTGGAATTAATTAAATCTTAAGATTTTCTAGTTGGAAGGGATTCCATGCTCTAACATGGCATTTCACACAGACCTCTCTTTTAGAACATGACATATTATAATATGTTGTTTTAGTTCTTTCTCACGTTATAGGCTGAGAGCATAAAGTCTATATTCATCTTATATCCAGTTTACACAGAACAGTTTGTGGGCCATAATATGAACATACTGCTTATTGGATGAGTAATTTAATAGAAAAAGACTCTAGACTCCTCTTCTTCCACCCCCACCCCCCCCACCATGGAGGAATTCCAATACTTAATCTTGGTCAAGTCATAAATAGTATAAAAATTAAGGAAAAATAATGCTGAAGACATTTATTTTTCAAGCTTGGAAATGCCCTCTAAGCTCTGCAGATGAGAGACATACAAACCCTTGATCACTGAGCCTCTCTGAAGCCTCAGTTTCTACATCTGTAAAAGAGGATAATAATAATCAATATAAACTATGAGATTATGAATATAAAGCTCCCATGTTATAATACAGACATATAGTAGACACTCAACAAATTATTATTTTCATTTCATTATTATCGGCATCATCATCAATACTATTAAACCAACACCTAAATTTCAGCACACAGCAGTCATCTGCTTTGGAAGCTCCTTCAGCCTGAACTTGTTTATTGAGTAAAGGTAAACAAGGTAAAAGTAAAGGTAAACCCTGACTTGGTAAGCCATCAGGGTTGGACATTATTCTCTGATATTACAGCACAGAAATAATATGCTATAGTAAGAAGGTCTAAATAACCTATTCAAAGTCAAATATCTGAAAGACTTGAGAGTCAGAATAACAAAAAAGGTGCAGATAGAGGTTAGTCAGCTAACAACTAACTCAAAGGACAGCAGATAACTACTAACAAACTACGGAAGCCTACAGAACATGAACAGCGCCTATCACCTTCAACCTAATAAACCCCTTTGTCGCCCGGAGGACTTTTTCTATTTCTCTTTCCCTGCCCCTTATTTTCCTTCCCTTTTCTTTATCCATCTCCACGCTGATACTCTCTACTATTTCTTCTCTGAGACTCTCTCTTCTCTGTTTTTACCAACTACAATACAGAATTAAACCTTATCCTTAGTATTTATTATACTTTTCAGTAAAATAACGAACATAGGTTTTAAAGAAAGAAAATCAGGACTCAATTCCAGTTCTAATAATTAGCTATGTAACTTGGGTAAATTAATTAAACTAAATACTTCAGTTTGCTCAAATGGAAAACAGGGATAATAATAGCATCTTCACATGGTTATAGTAAGAAGTAAATTAAATTTGTAAATTATCTAGTCTAAAACCTGACACACAACAGGTGTTCCATAAAGTTAATGTTTTTCTCAATTTCTCTAGGAAAAAATTATCTAATCCTTGATTATGTCTTCCACCGTAGCTCTTAACAGAAAAGGAGACCCCCCCCTTGTACATATTTCCACCTATTTTATGAATACAGATGAATCCATCCATTACAGATATGGACAATGTCTCTAACTACAGAATTTTACACTGCACTGATATAAACACCCCTTACTCTGGGTCGTCTCCTTGATTTTAAAAATAAGTTGGAACAGAAAAATATAAATAAACCCTGGAAACACAAAGTAATTAGTGATAATTATAAGCTATGCATTTAAGAGGCACTTAAACATTACATATAAAACAATATATGAAAGATATAACACTATACTTTTTAAATTGGCTTGAAACTGCTTCAGTAGTTTGGGCCATGTGAGAAAATAATGAACTACTTCATAGGAACAGTTCCCACGTTAAGGAGTCAATACAGTATTAGGCCAATTGCCAGTTGCCTCTTCCAACTCATTCTAACTCCGTTTAACCTCTTATCTAGAGCCTGACTCTATTCTCAAGTGAATTCCACACTGGCATCCAGTAGGTGTTTGTAAAAATAAAACTATTTTAGAGAAGAGGCATTAGGAATCAGAACAGACTACCCAAATTTTCCTGCACCCAGCTCAGACAGCCATCAGACAAAAGAATCAAAAGGAAAGCTACGCGTCGTCACTGTGTGACACCTGAAGCTACAGCCAAGAAGACAGTGTGCAGAGGCTGGTGCAGCTCAGTGCAACCTCTTCAACTGCAAACCCCAAACCACAGCACAGGCAACGCTGGGTGAACCAGAATCAAGTCGGTGTTGGGGGAGGGGGGTCAGGAAGCCCTACAGAAAACAGTGTATCACATGAGAATGACTACAAATGGGAGCAAGGGATTAGGAGTTACTGGGTAGGGGAAAAGCCATTATTCTATTCAAGTACAAGTTCAGTACCAGCAAGAGCTAAAAAGATTAAGTAGACAAAATTTCTTTAGGGAAACTAAAACAAAGACAGTATTAAATTAAAAACTGGGGTTTCCCTGGTGGCACAGTGGTGAAGAATCCACCTGCCAATTCAGGGGACACGGGCTCGAGCCCTGGTCCGGGAAGATCCCACGTGCCACGGAGCAACTAAGCCTGTGCGCCACAACTACTGAGCCTGTGAACCACAACTACTGAAGCCCACGCACCTAGAGCCGTGCTCCACAACAAGAGAAGCCACCGCAATGAGAAGCCCGCACACTGCAACAAAGAGTAAGCCCCGCTCACCACAACTAGAGAAAGCCCATGCGCAGCGACGAAGACCCAACGCAGCCAAAAAAATTAATTAATTAATTAATTTTTTTAATTAAAAAAATTAAAAATTAAAAACAAAATCCAAGGTAAAGATGAATGCTTTAAGGTCATTAAAAAACCAACTGCAATAGCAAGCCCTAAGGCAGTAACTGGCAAATGGGAGTGGCAATAAAGTATAATAATTTAAAAAGAACAACATTCGAGAACCAGAAGTACTGGTATGGTTTGGGTTTTTATTGAAGAATAGCATGTCTTCCTTGAGTTCATAAAAGGATTTGCCATGGCATGCAGTTTTTAAAACACTTCAAAGTTCTCAGTCTAGAGCAACAAAAGTGGTAAGCAGTTTCTAAGCCTAAGTCCCAGGAATGCTCAGTTTACTATCACTGCCCATCTCTGAAGAATATGAGAGCAGCCACAGGAAAACCCAATAACTGATCTGCAGCAGGCTTTTTCTGGGGGTAGGCTAAAGTGACCATACTTACTGGAGTCCTCCCACTGGAATAAATGTAGCTTCCACGCAGAATAATACAAAAATCCCAGTACCAGAAAAAGGCAGAGGGCTAGCAGCAGATTGCGTACAAATACCAAGAGTCCCATCTTCACATGATTTACGATTTCCTACATGACCTAAAAAAAAAAAAACCAAAAAACAATTTAGGTCTTAACTGATAAAGCAATCATCTTATTGATATACTCTACCTTAAAATAAGTATTTATAGGAGAGTTTCCAAATGAAGAACCACCTAGAATTACCACTGAGTTGATGACCTGGCATCCTCCAACCTGCTCAAGCCCGGCTCAAAGAACAGCTTCACCATCAGTCAGCATCCAAGCCAGAAATCAGCAGTCATCCTTGTGTCCCTCCTCTCGCTCATTCCTAACACCCAATCAATGACCAAACTCTGGCAAGTCTAACCTCCCAAATAAATCTCAAATCACACCCCCTTCCCACCATCACTACCCTAGCCCATGCCACCACTGTATTCCCACAAGTTTCCACGCCTCCAAATTTGCACTCTCCCAAATCCAGCTTCCACACAGCACACGAACAGTCTGTTAATAACACAGAGTCTAACATTCCCTCCCTGCTTAAACCCCTTTGTATTAGTATTCTACTGCTGCTCTAACAAATTATCACAAACTCAGCAGCCTGAAACCACTCAAATTTATTATCTCAGAGCTCTGAAGGCCAAAATTCCAGCTATAGTGTGGCTCAGCAGGGTCCTCTGCATAAGGTGTCACAAGGCCAAAACCAGGGGCTGAGCAGGGCCGCATTCCTTTCTGGAGACTCTGGAGATGAACATACTTCCAAGTTCCTTCAGGCTGTAGGCTGAATTCAGTTTCTTGCAGCTGTAGGGCCCGAGTCCCTGTCTCCTTGCTGGTTATCAGACAGTGTTTGCTCCTGTTTTCCATGTGGTACATTTCAGTAGTGGTGGGTTAAGTCCCTCTTACTCTGATCTCACCAACTTCCCCTTCTACCACATCTTGATTCTGTTTCCAGCCGGAAAAACTTCCTTGCTTTTCAGGTTCATGCAATTAGATTGGGCCCACTTGAATAATCCAGGATAACCTCCCTACTTTAAGGTCTGTAGCCTTAATTTCACGTGCAAAGTCCCTTTTGCCATGTAAAGTAACACGTTTACAGATTCTAAGGATTAGCGTGTGGACATCTTTGGTTGTTGTTTTTTCTTCTTTTCTTTTTGGCCACGCCATGCAGCATGCAGGATCTTAGCTCCCTGACCAGGGATCGAACCCACGCCCCCTACAGTGGAAGCACGCAGTCCTAACCACTGGACCGCCAGGGAATTCCCACATGTGGACATCTTTGAGGGACCATTCTGCCTAACAGACCTTTCATTAAATTCTCAATTCCTTTAAAAGAAATTAATTGCTCCTTAGAGTCTAGTAGCTTCTCACTGCACCCTTATTTACTCTCCAACCATCTCCTGCTTCTCCCAACCTCATTTGTCTCCTATGCTCTAGCCCCTCTTCTTTCTAGTCACTGAACATTTCTCTCCTCAAGGTCTGTCTGGAATACATTCTCCACCACCTATTTCACCTGCTGCACGTTCTTTGATACTCACCTTAAATGTAGCATCAGCCAAGAAGACTTCCTAGGAGCCCCCTTCCCAAACCCCACTCAGCTATCTTAGCCATGAAATAATCTATGAGAAATATTATAAATATTATAACCTATGGATACATATTATAAATGAAGTGATAAAGAGTTAGCACTTGCAGACTATATAATTGTCCACCTAGAAAAGCCAAGAGAATCAACCGAAAAATCATTAGAACCAATGAAAATTCAATAAAGTAGGTGATTATATGATTTACTTACAAAAATCAACAGCTTCTTAAAAACTATACCAGCGATAACCAATTAAAAACTGTAAGGGGGAAAAATTCCACTCATGATGGCAACAAAATCTATAAAATACCTAAAACTAAACTTCGGAAGAAATGAACAAGATTTTCACCAAAGGACATAAAAGATCCAAATAAATAAACAGACATAACAGGTTCCCAAGTGAGAAGATTCAATATTGGAAACATGTCAGTTCTCCTGAAATGTCAGTTCTCTATAAATTTAGTCAAAACCCATGATTTTTAAAAACTTAGATCTAATGTTAATCTGAAGAGTTCATGCCCAAGAAGAATGAAGACATTTTTTTAATGAACAACAATGAGGGATTCCCTGGTGGCACAGTGGTTAAGAATCCGCCTGCCAATACAGGGGACATGGGTTCGAGCCCTGGTCCGGGAAGATCCCACATGCTGTGGAGCAACTAAGCCTGTGTGCCACCACAACTACTGAGCCTGTGCTCTAGAGCCCATGAGCCACAACTACTGAGCCCGTGTGCCACAACTGCTGAAGCCCGTGCGCCTAAAGCCCGTGCTCCGCAACAAGAGAAGCCACCGCAACGAGAAGCCCGCATACCTCAATGAAGAGTAGTCTCCGCTCACCGCAGCTAGAGAAAGCCCGCATGCAGCAACAAAGACCCAGTGCAGGAAAAATAAATAAATAAAATAAATAAATTTATTTTTCAAAAAAAGCTCCCACTGTATAGCACAGGGAACTGTATTCAATATCCTAATAAACCATAATGGAAAAGAATATGAAAAAGAATATATAAGCATATATTGGGTTGGCCAAAAAGTTATAGGAAACCCAAACGAACTTTTTGGCCAACCCAGTATATAATACATATATATCTGAATCACTTTGCTGTACACCAGAAACTAAGAAATTATAAATCAACTATACTTCGATTTAAAAAAATCAAATAACGCATTGTAGAAATGTAAATTGGTAGACTCCTTTAGGAGGAATTTGGAAGTACAGGTATCCCCTGCTTTTTGAAAGCTCGCTTTACACCACTTCGCTTCTATGAAAGACCTAAATGAAACAAACCCAAAGAAGATTTTCACTTTTATCAAAAGAGGTGAAAATAGCTTTCAGCATGTTTTGCATCCAGCGGTTATAGAGGCAGCGGGCACCCAGAGCAGCGAGAGTAGCACCACCAACCTCCTTTCCCAGGAAGTACACTCAGCATTTCTGCATCAAACCACCATAGATAGCTTTAAATTCTATCTGTGAGCATCTGTGCTTTATCTTGATTTATTTTGTGCATCTGTTAGCAAGATGTGTCCTAAGGTATCAGAAAAGCCTAAGAGGACTTGTAAGGGTGTTGTGCTCAGCATAAAAATGGACGTAATCAAGCATTTAGATTGTAGAGAACAAAATAAAGATGCGCTTGCTTCGAACGTTCCTGTGTCCACCATTCAAACTATTTACACTCAGAGGGAAAGAATATTGAAAGCTGCCGAAGTTACTATTGGTTCTGCTCGTAGGAAAGGGGTCTCTCTTAACTGGCATCCAGTAATGGATAAATTGGAAAGTCTGCTGCTTGAGTGGACTGATGGGTGTACAAAGCACAGTGTTGCATTATCTTACACTTAAGGAGAAATCAGTCTTTTCAAAAAGCTGAAACGGAAAGCACTGGATGGGGAATTCTCTGGTGGTCCAGTGGTTAGGACTCCATGCTCTCACTGCTGAGGGCCCAGGTTCAATCCTTGGTTAGGGAACCGAAATCCCACAAGCTGCACAGCGTGGCCAAAAAAGAAAGAAAGAAAGCACTGGACAATGGTAATGAAAGTGTTACGAGAGTCAAATTTAAAGGCAGTCATGCCACCAAGAAGGGTGGGATAGGGAGGGTGGGAGGGAGATGCAAGAGGGAGGAGATATGGGGACATATGTATATGTATAGCTGATTCACTTTGTTATACAGCAGAAACTAACACAACATTGTAAAGCAATTATACTCCAATAAAGATGTTAAAAAAAAAAAGAAAAAAGAAATAAAGGTAGTCATGGGTGGTTTCATTGGTTTTTGAGGCGAGGGCAGCTTCATAGCTTAAAAGTTACTGGACAGAGTGCTCTGGCTGATACTGGAGCTGCTGAAAAGCTCCCAGAAGGTGGCTGTTTACATAAGCAAGTGTTTAACTATGGCAAAGCTGTAATTTACTGGAAAAAATTGCTGAGCAAGACCTTTCAAGAGAAGAAAAGCAGGCTAAGGGACACAAGGCATCAAAGGAGAGGTTTATCCTAATGCCTACTATTGACACCACTGGTGATGCTGTCCTAAGGCCTCAACTAATGTACCATTCAGAAAATCTGAGGGAACTTAAAGGCACTGATAAGAATACACTTCCTATTATGTTTCATTCACATCCAAGTGGTTGGAATACCCAAGTGATTTTTTTCTGAGTACATGAGTGGATACATTAGCCCTTCTGATGAAAAATACTGTAGAGAAAATAACCTCCATAATAGGTGTCTTGTGGATGTCAATAATTGTGCTGCTCATCCACCTGGCATTACCAGGTATAGCAGCAACATTTGTGCTGTGTTCTTACCGCCAAGTATGACATTGTTGCTGCAACTGCGTGGCCAAGGCCTAATAGCCAAATTAAGGCTCACTGTATGCAAAAACGTGATGCATTTTATTATAAGTGCCACTGACAGAGAGGGCAACTCCAGAGCATTATGAGAGATCTGGAAAAATTAAAACATAAAATTTGCAATTGCTAGACTCACAGATATAGAGAACAAACAAGTGGTTACTAGTGGGGAAAGGGAAGGCGTGAGGGGCAGTACAGGGGTAGGGGGAAAAAAAGGTTATTATGGGATTATATGAAATCATGTGTGTGACACTTCTGAAAATTGCAAAGCACTATAGAATACAAAGAATCTTTCATTCAATAAATAAATAAATAAAAATAAAACAAATAAATAAAATTGGCTACTGCTAAATCTGGAGATGCTTTCATTAGGCTAAAAGTCTTGGTGGGAATTGGCATTTGGAAGAGACTGTGTCCTGAAGTAATGAGCAATCTTAAAGGCTTCAAATCAACAATAAATATGGCAACAGTGACTATGGCTAAGGAGGCTGGGTTTGTGGAAGCTGATAAAGATGTTGAAGAGGTTTTAGCATCCCATGACCAAGAACTGACACACCAAGAGCTGATGCAACTGCAAGAGTAAAAGATATAGGTTGAAACTGAACTCAGTAGCAAATAGCCCATGAGTGAAGTCAACCAGAAACTAAAAATAAAGCACTTACACGAGATTTTCACTATGAACGACAGTGCTGCAATGATTGCAGAAAAGTATGACTTTAATTTTGAAAGGACACACAAGTTTAGGACAGGTTTGCAGGATGTTTTGAGTGTCTATAAAGAATTGTATGATAGAAAAATGCGTGAGGCTAAGCAAATCAAGCATACTGTCCTATTCAAGCCTGTCACATCAGCCACAGCAGACAATGAACCTCAACCTTTGACATCAAGGCAGACAGCCACAGAAGGTGTAGACATAAGTGACCTGCCTGGTCTGATGGATTCAGACAATGATGAGATGTTGAGAAATGACCCTCTTCCCCTCTTTCCTACACCCTAGTCTCCTATACTTCCCACCAACCCAACCTCCAATGATTCAGCCTAACACACCATCACCACCACCTCTTAGCCTTCCAGTGTGCTTGCTGTCTTCTTGACTCTGGTGAGGGAAACTACACCATAAATACATTATTTCTATTTTATACAGGCTATGTATTTATCATGTCATTCCTGCTTTTAATATACGTTAGTGTTATTTTAGGTTTTAACTGTTATTTGGCATGATTTGGTAGTTATTCTTTGGGTCTGAGAACACTCAGAAAGTTTTCCGTATAAATTAATGGTATTCGCTTTTTCACTTTCTACCATTTTGGCTTCCGAAAGGTTTCTTAGGAATGTTCTACTTTCAGATAGCAGGGGAAACCTGTATCTGTTGAAATTTACAACATTCACACACCTTGACTCCACATTTCTATTTCTATGACTTTTTTCCAAGAGTAACACTCCAACAACTATTTTAAAAGTATCAATACATGGATGTTTATTAGCAACACTGATTATAAGAGCAAAATACTAGAAACAACTCAAATGTCCATCGATAGGGAACCAGACAAATACATTATGGTACATGTACACAATGATATTTATATCATTGCTATCACTGAGGTCTTGGCAGGAAGTAGACAGCACATGAAAAGGAGTTAACCAAAGGAATTAATGACAAGATTTTTTGTAGGGTTAGAGGAACTACCCAGGGGCAGTGACACATCCAGGAACTAGCAACAATAGGAAGCTACTCCTACCTTGGAGCTGAAAAGGCAAAGAGAAAGAAGGGAGATACTGGAGCCCAGCAAGAGCTGGCTGGAGAACAGAGGCCAGCCAACAGGAGCAGGGGCCACAGAGGAACACATCTGCTACTACGGCCATGGCAAGGGACAGCAGGGGACAATAAATACTCTGACTTCTCTCACCACTGGTCCTCTGATACCCATCAGTGCCTTTCATCAGCTGATCTCAACTGGAAGCCAGAAGGCAAGGAAGCCCAGATGGTACAGTTTGTAGAGGTCAGCCACCAGCACACAGAGGAAAGAAGGTGGACAATGGATTTTTTTTTTTTTTTTTTGGCTGCATTGGGTCTTCGTTGTTGCGCGAGGGCTTTCTCTAGTTGCAGCGAGCAGAGGCTACTTTTCGTTGCGGTGCGTGGGCTTCTCATTGCGGTGGCTTCTCTTGCTGCGAAGCATGGGCTCTAGGCGCACAGGCTTCAGTAGTTGTGGCGCACAGGCTCCAGTAGTTGTGCCATGCAGGTTTCAGTAGTTGTGGCTCATGGGCTCTAGAGCTCAGGCTCAGTAGTTGTGGTGCACAGGCTTATTTGCTCCGTGGCATGTGGGATCCTCCCAGACCAGGGCTCGAATACATGTCCCCTGCATTGGCAGGCGGACTCTCAACCACTGCGCCACCAGGGAAACCCTACAATGGATTGGATTGATGAAGGCAGGAAAATAACAAGTATAGAATATGCTGTAACAGTTAACAGAATGAAACACACAGGCATGTCCTGACATAGAAAAATACATACAGTATTCTGCTAAGTGAAAAAAAAATCTTGTAGAATAGTACGTATGTGAATGTATGTACAGCCCCATACTGGTGGTAACAAACAAGGAAGACAGTAATCTTTTTTTTTTTTTTTT
>NW_020173200.1:2395313-2400744 GCF_003031525.2 Neophocaena asiaeorientalis asiaeorientalis | reverse complement strand
GTTAGTGTTATTTTAGGTTTTAACTGTTATTTGGCATGATTTGGTAGTTATTCTTTGGGTCTGAGAACACTCAGAAAGTTTTCCGTATAAATTAATGGTATTCGCTTTTTCACTTTCTACCATTTTGGCTTCCGAAAGGTTTCTTAGGAATGTTCTACTTTCAGATAGCAGGGGAAACCTGTATCTGTTGAAATTTACAACATTCACACACCTTGACTCCACATTTCTATTTCTATGACTTTTTTCCAAGAGTAACACTCCAACAACTATTTTAAAAGTATCAATACATGGATGTTTATTAGCAACACTGATTATAAGAGCAAAATACTAGAAACAACTCAAATGTCCATCGATAGGGAACCAGACAAATACATTATGGTACATGTACACAATGATATTTATATCATTGCTATCACTGAGGTCTTGGCAGGAAGTAGACAGCACATGAAAAGGAGTTAACCAAAGGAATTAATGACAAGATTTTTTGTAGGGTTAGAGGAACTACCCAGGGGCAGTGACACATCCAGGAACTAGCAACAATAGGAAGCTACTCCTACCTTGGAGCTGAAAAGGCAAAGAGAAAGAAGGGAGATACTGGAGCCCAGCAAGAGCTGGCTGGAGAACAGAGGCCAGCCAACAGGAGCAGGGGCCACAGAGGAACACATCTGCTACTACGGCCATGGCAAGGGACAGCAGGGGACAATAAATACTCTGACTTCTCTCACCACTGGTCCTCTGATACCCATCAGTGCCTTTCATCAGCTGATCTCAACTGGAAGCCAGAAGGCAAGGAAGCCCAGATGGTACAGTTTGTAGAGGTCAGCCACCAGCACACAGAGGAAAGAAGGTGGACAATGGATTTTTTTTTTTTTTTTTTGGCTGCATTGGGTCTTCGTTGTTGCGCGAGGGCTTTCTCTAGTTGCAGCGAGCAGAGGCTACTTTTCGTTGCGGTGCGTGGGCTTCTCATTGCGGTGGCTTCTCTTGCTGCGAAGCATGGGCTCTAGGCGCACAGGCTTCAGTAGTTGTGGCGCACAGGCTCCAGTAGTTGTGCCATGCAGGTTTCAGTAGTTGTGGCTCATGGGCTCTAGAGCTCAGGCTCAGTAGTTGTGGTGCACAGGCTTATTTGCTCCGTGGCATGTGGGATCCTCCCAGACCAGGGCTCGAATACATGTCCCCTGCATTGGCAGGCGGACTCTCAACCACTGCGCCACCAGGGAAACCCTACAATGGATTGGATTGATGAAGGCAGGAAAATAACAAGTATAGAATATGCTGTAACAGTTAACAGAATGAAACACACAGGCATGTCCTGACATAGAAAAATAGTTACAGTATACTGCTAAGTGAAAAAAAAATCTTGTAGAATAGTACGTATGTGAATGTATGTACAGCCCCATACTGGTGGTAACAAACAAGGAAGACAGTAATCTTTTTTTTTTTTTTTTTCGGTACGCGGGCCTCTCACTGTTGTGGCCTCTCCTGTTGCGGAGCACAGGCTCCGGACGCGCAGGCTCAGCGGCCATGGCTCACGGGCCCAGCTGCTCCGCGGCATATGGGATCTTCCCGGACCGGGGCACGAACCCGCGTCCCCTGCATCGGCAGGTGGACTCTCAACCACTGTGCCACCAGGGAAGCCCCGGACAGTAATATTTAAAATTAAGGTTAAGAAGGAAGTACATAGATAAAAGAATACATACCAAGCTGTTGACAGTAATTACCTCTGAAAAGTGGGTTTGGAGAGGGTATTTTTCACGATGTATTTGTATATTTAACTTTAATATTTGTACTCATGCAAGTAATAAATGTACAAAGTTTTCAAAGTGAAATAGAAATTGGAGACTTGCGTTTCCAGTAGCACAAAGAACATGTACTCTGTCCAATCCTCTGACAAAAACAATGAGAAATTTAAGGTATAAACAGCCTGCCTACAAAAAGCAGGTGGTTCTTGGAAAGATTTTTCTTCCCTTTTAAAAGGGGACTGAAGTGGCTGCTCCCAGCCCTTCCCCCCTCCTTCTGTCCTGAATGCAGATGTGACATCTGAACTGCCACAGCCATACTGTGACTTCAGCCTAAGACTCTGGCAGACACACAACTGTCAGTCAGTCAACGAATTTACCCATTTGTTCAACAGATATGACAGTGAGAATGGCGAACTAATCACCTATTTTATTTCTGACTTTTCCATTAAGGAAAAAGATTTTCAAATAAAGAAGTAGAACAAACAGCCTAAACAGGAAACTGATCTCCAGAAGTGGGTGACATACAAAGAAGCAAATAAGAGCTTAAAATAAGCCAAAGCCTCCAAGACAAGGAGGAGTGTAACATCTCGATATTCGGAAAGAGATGAAATTTCAAACTCACTGCCAGGACAAAAGCTTGACAACACATTCTAGTAGTGAAGCTGTGGGGAGAACGCCCATACATTGCTGGTGGTAGGAGGGATTTGGCAGTATCTAACAAAACCATACATGCTTCTACCCTTTAACCCAATGATCTCACTTCTAAGAAACTATCCCAAAGATACACTGACAAAAATACAAAAAGATTTATGCACATGGCTACTTATTGCAGCACTATTTGTAATATAAGAGAAAAAAACCCTTCAGTAAGGACTGAATAAACTATGGTGTATTCACAAAATAGAGGATTATGCAGCCATAAAAAGGAATGAGGGAGCTTCCCTGGTGGTGCAGTGGTAAAGAATCCGCCTTACAATGCAGGGGATGTGGGTTCAATCCTTGGTCAGGGAACTAAAATCCCACATGCCGCGGGGCAACTAAGCCCGCACGCCGTACCTACTGAGCTCACGCGCCTCAACTAGAGCCTGCGTGCCGCAAACTACAGAGCCCACGTACCCTGGAGCCCGTATCCCACAACTAGAGAGAGAAAACACGCACACCACGACTACAGAGAAGCCTGCGCACCATGACGAAAGATCCCACGTGCCTCAACAAGGATCCCGCGTGCACAACTAAGACCTGACGCAACCAAAAATAAATAAAATAAATAAAAAATAAAAATAAATCTTAAAAGGAATGAGCGCTCTCTCTCTCTTCCTTTCTGAATAACTTAATCTAAAAGCCATTAGGCTTTAGGGGCCAAGCAAGGTAGGCACATATATCTGGAGTTAAGAGGGGGAGGACCATCAGGCCATCATGATAAGTCTGGGGGTATGGCAGGAGGTGATAAGGGACTGACCAAATAAGTAAATATACTGAGGCTAACAGGGGCCAGATTTCTCAGTGATGGAGAAGTGAGTTGAAAATGTAGAAAAAGAAAAACTAGAATAAATCTTTTGGGTTGTACTGGAATTGAAGGTATCAGCGTGAACTGATGGTTTTCAATATATACACATAAAAAATATAAAAATAACTATAGATGTGGACAGTGTATGTGTGCTTTTGTATAGGTACATGCTTGTAAGCCCTAGCTCTGTCCACTGAAAGGGCCTGGCAGCAATCATATCCCAGTAGCCATAGGCACACCTAGCACCTCAATCTTGGTTTTTAAATACTATTCTCCACTATGTAATAGGAACCAGGGGTCCCTGGAAGAATGGCTGATTCCAGGGCTGAGGCAGAGAAGGCACTATCAAGATAAGCCTGAAAGTAGGAAAGTGCTCAAAGAGTGCCATGTGAAAAGGAAAATGCAGTCAGCTTGAGGGACTCCTATTGGCCAGGTCTGGGGCAATTTAGACTGATAATAACAGATTATGACCCACTAAATAAGAATTTAATAAGTGAGGAGAGGAAAAAGCTCTCCCTTACAGTGGAATGAGTGTAGATAATGTAATTAGAAAATCACTATTTAGCAATCATTTTAGTAATAATTCAGCTACGAAACATCAAAGGATGCTAAAATTAATAAGTAATATTTTGAGAAATGGGATATTATATCATCTTAAAGTATCTCCCCACAAGATACTTATTAATTACAAAGAGGAAAAGAGTAATTTTACAATGCAGAAACCTGATAAACACCACCACAGACTAGCTGAAGGATATATGGGAGTTCTTGTAATATTTTTGCAACTTATTTGTAAGTCTGAAATTATTTCAAAATTAGAAGTTTTTAAAAAAGAAAAAAACTTAAACCAAATGTGCAAATAAATGTTCAAATAAACATCGAATGATATTATGCAGCCAATTAAGATGTTGTTTATGAAAAAATTTTAATGACATGGAAAAATGCTTATGATATAGTAACAAATGAAAAACGTTGAAAGAAAGAAAGAAAGAAAAAGACCAGAATAAAAACATAAGAACACTAACAGATGAATGCAGAGAATTTTTCTGGCTGCAGGAGGGTACCTGGCCTCCCTGCACAGCCATGAAAAAAAAGCACACAGGGGCTTCCCTGGTGGCGCAGTGGTTGAGAGTCCACCTGCCGATGCAGGGGACACGGGTTCGTGCCCCGGTCCGGGAAGATCCCACATGCCGCGGAGCGGCTGGTCCCGTGAGCCTTGGCCGCTGAGCCTGCGCATCCGGAGCCTGTGCTCCGCAACGGGAGAGGCCACAACAGTGAGAGGCCCGCTTACCGCAAAAAAAAAAAAAAAACACACAGGTAAAGAGCTACAAGTGCTCACAGCAAACTCTCTTCAGCATGTAGAGGGAATGCAGCAGCTGGACTCATCCCCTCCTCATGCATTCATCTTATCTCAGAGAAGGATCTGTCTCTCTTCTGTTCAAAACTAATGTAACAAACACCAAGTGCCAGGGATTATGCAAGGCACAGAGGACACTAAGACAATCAGATTTATACCCTGCCCTAGAGGAGTTTGACTTCTCACTCCCCATTCATTCTTCCACCCACCACAATCTGATCTGGCTTCCAATCCTACCTGTCGCTCAATTAAGTTTACCACCGACCTCTTAATTGCCAAAGCCACTGGACACCAGGGTCCTCCCATGACTTGACCTTTCTACAGCATCCGAAACTGTAAGAGGTGTACAGTGTGGTGGTAAGAGCTCTTTCTTGCCTTCTTTACTTAGCAACACCAACTCATCTTCTAGGACTCTGTTCAAGTCTTACCTCCTTCAGAAAGCTTTCCTTAAACACTGCCCAACACTATGGCAATCTGTGCTCCCGAAACACCCAATGTTTACCTCTATCACAGCAACTGTAAAATATCTTATCTATTTTTCTGTCTCTGTAAGGAATTAGCATACAATTTGAAAGCAGAATCTATAACTTAGGTCTGTGAATCACCTACATATAACAGCACAGCACTTAGTACACAGCACATTCAAGAAGTGTTTGTTTAAAGATAAAATAAATTAATATATTTCTAATTATATTCCCCCAACTCTAAACACAATTAATATAATTTGTACACATTCCAAAAAGTAATATATACTAAAGACATAATGTGTGTGTGTGTGTGTATATAGAGAGAGAAAGATAGAGACACAGAGGAGGGAGGACAGAGGAG
>NW_020173200.1:2380238-2395255 GCF_003031525.2 Neophocaena asiaeorientalis asiaeorientalis | reverse complement strand
GAGGGGGAAGAGAGAGAGGAAGGGAGGGAGAGAGGGCGAGAGGGAGAGGAGAGAGAAGGAGAGACAGAGGGAGGGAGAGAGAGAGGGAACACACAGCAATTTTAAATGTAGAGAGAAGCTTAGGGTGCTGTCTCAGGCTTTTTATATTCTCATTCCACAGATATCCCCAAGGCAATCTCATTCCACTTCCATGATTACAATTACCATCCTTATCCCAAATTTTATATATTCCATCCAGATACTTCTTGTAAGTTCCATGTCCATTTATTTTTTTTTTTTTTCCATGTCCATTTATTTAACTTTTTTTTTTTTTTTTGGCCTTACCGTGCAGCTTGCAGAATCTTAGTTTCCCGACCAGGAACTGAACCCAGGCCCTGGCACTGAAAGCCCAGAATCCTAACACTAGGCCACCAGTGAACTCCATTTATTTAATATCTGTATCATCATCTAGATGTTTCACAGATGTCTCAGACTTCCCAAAAAAACCTCCTCTTTCTCCAGTATTCACTATTTCAATAAAAGGCAACACCTTCACAGGTGCTTCTGTCAAAAACCTGGAAATTATCCTTGACACTACCCTCCTTCTCACTCTCACCCTCCATATATAATCAGTCATCCAGCCCTATGAATTTTACCTCTTAAATACTTCTTAAATCCACCTGTCCCTCTATCTCCACTGCTACCATCGTATTTCAAGTCACTATAACCCTTTGTTTGGGCTACAACTATAGCTTCCTAATAAGCCTCCCATGTCCATTCTTTTGTGTGTGATAAATTTGACGTTACATTTTGTAAATTTAAGGTGTATAGCGTGTTACTTTGATATATTTATATACTGTAATATGACTGCCATTTAAGCAATATTTATTACATTATAGTACAATATTATTGTCTATATTCATTATACTGTATGTTAGATCTCTATGGCTTGTTTACTACTTGCTACAAGTTTCTACCCTTAACCGTCATCAGACTTATTCCCCCATCCCTCAACCTCTGGTAACCTCCATTTACTCTCTGCTTTTGTACAGGTTTGCTTTTCAGATTCCACATATAAGTGATATTGTGCAGTACTTGCCCTTCCCTGACTCATCTCACTTAGCATAATGTGCTCAAGGTCCATCCATGTTGTCACAAATGGCAGGATAGTCTCCTTTCTCATGGCTGAATAAATATTCCATTGTGTATATGTACCACATCTTTTTTTATCCATTTATCTATTGATGGGCATTTGGGTTGTTTCCATATCTTGGCTATTGTGAATAATGCTGTGATAAACAGGCGTGTATGTATATTTCATCCTGTTTTCATCTCCTTTGGGTACTTCCATATTCATTCTTGATCCTCTTCAATTCATTCTCCACATAGCAGCCAATGTGGATCTATTTTATTCCCAGGTTTAAACTTTGTAAATTTCCCACTGTCTTTAGGGTAAAGTCCCAAACCCCTTAACAGGGCCTATAAGACTGCATGATCTGGCCCCTGCCCACATCTCCTCCCATCTCTGTTACCATCTCTTACCACCTTACCTCTGTGAGTCTGCAACAATGAACGTCTTTCAGTGTTTTGAACTTGTCATCCTGTCTCCTAATGGCAGGCTGAAGCCTTCTTGACCCTACCACTTCACCTAGCCAACTGTCACTCTGCCTTTAAGTCTCAGCTTCAAAGTTAATTCCACAGGGAAGCCTTACCCATCTCCACACTTTAGGTTAGGTCTCCCTATTAGAAATTCCCACAGCAACCGTATACCCCCATCCATTACATAATGCATTTGTACTCAGGAGTATTTACAGTAATTTGCTTAAAATTTTATTCTGGCTAATCCAGGCAGTGAACAGGTCTATTTTATTCACCATTGCATCCCTGGTAGATATTCAAAAACTATCTGCTCACTGACCAAATGTTCAGTCACTTATAGTCTGCTCAAAAAAAGGTACAAAAGGTACATAAAACTAGGTTATTTTAATTAGCCATAAAAGAAAATTCCATAAAAATTTGAACTCACTGAAACAAAGTACACCAAACTCCTGTCATTTCTAAAACATCCTACAATGTGGTTATTTTCTAAACTATACCTAGCAAAAATTTTTAGTCTGAAATGTTAGAATTTTGTTGACCTTCAAATAGCAGCCATAATGAATATGAACTCAATTATGACAAAATTACACAGAGCAAAAGCCACAAAGTATTTCCTGAACATGTCTCCTGTGAATCCTTTTGAGGCAAGCTAATTAGAAACTATTACGTACTATTTATTACCCAGCTTCCTGAACAAGTTACTGGAAAGATCCATTTTTTTAAATGGTTTTGCTGAATGTATACTTCCTTTTCAGACTTTATGCATGCCTAAGCAGATTTAAGTAGTTAATTAACATGCAATATATTACCTTATTCTATGCAGAAGAATTGTGTATTTTCTAATTGCAAGTCAATGCAGGGGAAAAAATAATCAATATTGCTAATATTCACATAGTACTTACGGCAGACTAGCCACAGTTCTAAAAGTTTTATATGATTTAATTCACTGAATCTTCTCAACAATCCTACAAGGTTATCATTCTCATTATATAGAGAATAAACTGAGGTACAGAGAGGTAAAATTATCTAAGATCATAGAGCTAGTACGTGGCAGACTGAGGATTCAAATCCAAATGATCTGACTTCAGTCATATAATTTTTTTCATTTGAAGAAGTTATATAGTACAACAGAACAAAAATGAAACGTAACCAGTGAAGAATCTAAACAAAAGTGGAAGAAAGGAAAGGGGAGGGTCGAGGGGAAGTGTGGTAAAGGAAGAGCACACAACAGAAAAAACTTTGTCACAGGGTGGATACAGATCATTAACAAAGGTTCTACCAGCCCCTCCGCCACTCCCAAAAGGCTCTAAAAAACAAGCGGTAACTAAGAGCCAAGATTAAAGTGAGAACCTCAGGGAAAAAATAGTGAAACAACATTTTTTAAGTAAATTTAACACTCAGGAAAAGTGAAGAAAGAAAAATAACACCACCACAAAAACAAAAGCCTCAATGAAAGGAACAATTAAGAACTGCTGAAAACACAATAAGAGTCATGAAGGCCCTGGTGGATAAAATGTGAGGAAGATAAAGGGCTTCCCTGGTGGCGCAGTGGTTGAGAGTCCACCTGCTGATGCAGGGGACACGGGTTCGTGCCCCGGTCCGGGAAGATCCCACATGCCGCGGAGCGGCTGGGCCCGTGAGCCATGGCCGCTGAGCCTGCGCGTCTGGAGCCTGTGCCCCACAACGGGAGTGGCCACAACAGTGATAGGACCGCTTACCGCAAAAAAAATAAAATGAGGAAGATAAAATGAAAAAGAATAAAAGGTTTAAAAGGATTTACCAAAACAAACCCAAACAAAAAACAAAAATACAATAGTTGCCATAGGAGATCCAGCATAGGTATGATTGGTGTCTGAAAAAGAGAACCAAGGATACAGAACAAAAAAAAGATATGCAAAAATGGATAATCAGAGAGAACTGGGCTGAGGGCAAGTTGGCCCAAAAATACAGAGTCCCAGCTTCTCTGAGCCCCAATAGCCAAGGTGGCAAGGATAACCTGAAGATCTGCAAAGGGAATTAAAAAGCTAAGGGTATGCTGAGGTTCCGATTACCCGCTGTGTGGATTAGACTTACTGCCTCTTAGCTCCAAATTCATCCTTTTTGCTTGCTCTGTGAAAATGGATCTGGGCCCTTTAAATATTTTCCTTTTGCTAGTTGACATGATGTCAAGCTTTGTCACTAGACGGTGCTGGAAAGCCATGGCTTCTGGGTTCTAGTGTGTTCCAGTGTGTTCCTCTAGGTAGGCTCCTGCAGCACACAGGACTTTTTCCAGTGGACAGCAGCCAGCAGTGAGCAGCGGCCAACAGCTTCCCTCAGCACTTCTCTTGGGCAGTTTTGTAGCAGAGTGCCTCTGGTGGGACGTCTCTCTGTAAACAGCTTTCCCCAGTACCCAAGACGGGAGATTTCTGGCAAGCTCCACCATGCAGCATCACAGTGGCTCATCTGCAATCCAGTGAGCCATTGTCATGTCCACTACACCAAAGTCTGAATCTCAGCCTGTGGTGGGTGTGAGGCAGGTTGGGAAGCTCTTTGTTGAGCACTCTAGCTCATCCCTGAGGTGGCGGCTGCTCCCTGGATCTGTTTCTATATTCTCTAGAGTTCTCTTTCTTTTTGACAGCGTTATTGAGATATCATTCGCATACTATACAATTCACCCATTCAAAGTATACCTTTCGATGGCTTTTAGTATTTTCAGAGTTGTGCAAACATGACCACAATCAATTTTAGAACATTTCTATTACCCCGAAATGATTCCCCACACCCCTTAGCTGTCATCCCCTACAAACCTCCAGCCCTGAGCAACTACTAAACTCCTTTGTTCCATAGACTAGGCCAATGTTTATAGATATCTCATATAAATGGAATCAAACAATATGTGGTCCTTTGTGACAGGCTTCTTTCACTTAGCACAATGTTTTTAAGGTTTGTGCACATCAGTACTTCACTTCCTTTTATTGCCAAATAACATTCCATTATATGGACCATCTTTTATTTATCCATTTGTCAGTTGATGGACATGTGGGCTGTTTCCACCTTTTGCCTGAATAATGCTACAATGCATATTCATGTACAAATTTTTATAGGGACATAAGTTCTAATTTCTCTTGGGTATATATGTAGGAGTGAAATATACCCAGGTCATATGGTAACTCTATGTTTAACTACTTGAGGAAATGCCACTGTTTTCCCACCAGTGTATGAGAGCTCTGATTTCTCCACACCTGGGCCAACACTCATTATCTGTCTTTTTGATTATAGCCAGCCTAGTGGGTGGGTAGGAAGTGGTATCTCATTGTGTTTTTTTTTTTTTTGCAGTACGTGGGCCTCTCACTGTTGTGGCCTCTCCCATTGCGGAGCACAGGCTCCGGACGCGCAGGCTCAGTGGCCATGGCTCACGGGCCCAGCCGCTCCGCAGCATGCGGGATCTTCCCGGACCGGGGCACGAACCCGTGTCCCCTGCATCGGCAGGTGGACTCTCAACCACTGCGCCACCAGGGAAGCCCCTCATTGTGGTTTTGATTTGCATTCCCCTGATGGCTAATGATGTTGAACATCTTTCCAAGTGCTTATTTCTTTACAACTTACTAGCTAATCTCGTTATTCCAATTCGCTGTTAAAGTTAATAGTCCTTACATTAAACTCTACCTGCTGAAAGTACCACGTCATTGGACCTAGACTTGTGTAACATGGGCAGTCAGTGACTTTCTGAGTACAAATTAGATATCTACACTAAGGTTTTAAAAATGGAAGGCAGAAGAGTAAAACTGCAAAGATTTTGTCCCTGGTCAGATGTTCCCTTTATTAGTAGCTGAGAAAAAAGCCTAGGGGAGAGGGGTAAAAATCCAAGGAAACAGAACTTTCAGTTTTGCATGTTTTAGTTCATTTCTGTTTTTACAAACAAAAAGCCTTTCTGAATAAGAGCTGTTAATGTTTGGTTTTATTGGGTTTCTGATTATTTGTTTTAATGGTGTGTTCAGAGGACAAGCTTCTAGACATAATTCTTTATTTGGAAAAGTTGACTCCAATCAGTCTTGAGAAAATGCAACTGGAATATTTGAAAAGATGATCTTGCTTTGGGCCAGCTGAGATAAAATGGTGGGGACTGGTGTTGAAGGTGGCTGGGAGACGGCAGCATGTCCAGAAAACTGGAAACAGAAGGTTGCAGCACAAAAGCAGTCAAGAACAATACTTAAACATGGGCATGGCTGTGTTCCAATAAAACCTGCCGGCCTGTTTGCTGGCCCCTGCTATGCATGGTATATAGACACACAACATGTAGCAAAACCACAAGAGCATAAAAACACGCATGGGAATTTTAAAACTTTAAATTCAAGATAGTGTTTTCTCTGGTGAAGGACGGAGGAGACCAGGGAAAAATACATGAGGCTTTTACTGGAACTGTAATGTTCTGTTTCTTAAAAAAAAACAAAAACTGAAGTAATATGGCATATTAAGATTTGGTGATGGGTATCATCGTATTATTCTGTTCTTGTATGTGTAAAATACATCATTAGAAAATACAAGATAAATGTTCCCTTTCATTGCTATTATGTCTCTGAGACTTCAGATGTCTTAGGCCTATGTAGTAGTTCCACATTGTTTATCTGCTCATATCTTTTTTTAAAAAGGGCAAGGAAAAAAATATAATATTGCGGAATAACTAGGCTGGAACCACGATCGAAGCTATGCCATCTTATCAGTCCAGGCAGAAGCCATTACTACACACCTGAGTACAGCAGTAGGAACACAGTGTGGTACCTGCCCTCAAGAACAGTGTGATGCATGTAGTTAAACAGGTACGGACATTATGAGGTGGTGGAAATTTATGACTGTCTGTGAGGTTTCAGAAAAGCTTCAGTGAAGAAGCTGAAGCAGTAAAAAGGTAGAGAGGCTTTAGATGCCATGCTAAGGGGTCTGAAATTTATCCCACTGGCAATGGAGAACCAGTGAAGGGAGTAAGCAGAGAAATGATATAGTCCTATCTGTATTTTAGAAAGATCGCTTGAGTAGCAATACAGAGGACAGCCTGGAAAAGGCCAAGCAAGAGCAAGAAGAGGCTGTTGTAACAGCCCAGGCCATTCACTGTCAGAGAGAATAGACATCTCAAAGGCACACAAAGATTCACCAAGGTAACAAAAGAAAATACCAGAACTCCTGTTTATAAACTTTTCTGATATTTAATTTCAGTGGACACTGGCCTCCTCAAACAATCCCTATGTCAGACATCTTGGGGCACATGAGGTTCAGGAAGAATCCTCAAAAAGTGTGAAAGTTCCAGAGCGTGGGGGGTAATGGTACCATTACGTAATTACCATTTGCTTCGTGATGCAGTGCAGTTTATGCATTAAGTGACATCAATGTGGTTAATTTCATAAAAATTGGATCATATTTTAAATAAATAGGATCATAACTAAACTTGACGATGAGATGGTGAGTAACCATGAAACTCTTATGCCTCAAAGAAGTTCTCTGGTTATCATCTGGCCAAGCATGTATAAGACTTCCAGGACTTAAAGAGCAGCTGTATATTCTTCTTTTACAAACATACTGGTGTTCCAAGTTTGCTAAACTTTTCTGGGATGGCAAATGTCTGTTAATAGTATGGCACCTAGAAGATTTTCCAAAATACACACATCTGCCCTTTCAAGGTGAAGAACATGTCTTAACAAAAGCTAGAAACTAGTTTTGTTCGTTTGTTTGTTTGTTTTTAAAGAAAATACGTTGAGTGCATTTTGACAACAGATGTTTGGCAGTCTTTCCATCCTTATGTTATTTTGTTGCCAAAAAGATGTAAAAGTGTCATTTATAAAAACTCTCATATCTACATGCCAGCAGTTCTCAAACTGTGGTCCAAGGACCCCAGACAGTCCCCAAGACCCTTTCAGTGGATCTGAAACAGGAGGGAAGGGGGCAGGGCACAACCTTTGAAAGAATGACATAGCTCTAGAACATGACATAAACTGATTAGAACCAAATGGGTCCAAGATGGTGGACAAGTCGACTTCCACTAGACCTTGAGCCTCAGTATTCGCTCACTGTAACATATCAGCAAGCTAAATGACACACCCACAAGCGCCATGACAGTTCCAAGACAGACCACAGGATTAAAAAGTGGGCCGTTGCCCAATTCCTGGAAATCCCTTCCCCTTCCTGAAATAGCTGGAATACTCCTCCCACTCATTAGCCTATGAAATTACCCACCCCTATAAAAACTGACAACCCCATACCCTGGTGCCTTTCTCACCTTCTGAGATGGCCCACACTGTGTCTGTGGAGTGTTTCCCTCTAAATAAACCCACTTCTTACCTATCACTTTGTCTCTCACTTTATTCTTTCTGCGATGAGACATCAAGAACCTGAGTTTCATTAAGTCCTGAAACCAGTGTGTGATCTCAGTTGGAAGACTGTGGCTTTTGGCCGGGTTCGAGTCCCAGCCACATGAGTTCAAATCTCAATCTGGGTTTAGGCTGGGTTTGAGTCCTGGCACGTGGGTTCAATCCCAATCTGAGGTGCACAGTTTCAGATCCACGAGTTCAAAACTGTTTTCACAGTGATTCTCAGACATTATTTGCCCTGTTCACTCTCTTTCTCTCACCAAGGGTCCAGCACAGTTTTCCAGAGGCTATATAACACATGATGACATGTGACTATATCACTGTCCTCACACCTAATGGAATGCGTGCTTGTGTATTCTCGTGACTTAAAATTTTCTCAGTAACTTTTAATACATTAAATACCAATAGACAAAACCCATAAAATGAAAGTTCTTTGGGGTTTCAATAATTTTTATAACTTATAAAGGGGTCCTGAGATCAAAAACTCTGAAAATCACTGCCATATACTTTGAAAACTTAGGAACAGAATATTCTAACCTGTTTAACATATTTCAAACACAAGGTTTCTGTGGGGTTTAAGTCATGTCAAAAACACATAAACATGCCATCGTTCCATTATTTTGTAAAGAAAACTAACATCAAGGAAAAGGGGAATTTACTGACATATAGACAAATAATAAGACAAGGCAGTAGATAACATTTAATCAGAATAATATAAGTCGTGCAGAAGTGACAGGGAAGGAACTCCTGTCAACCAGGATGACCAGGCAGAACCTAAAGGAGAACAAATTGGGATTAAACCCCTATTATCATCTTTACAAACATTTCAGAAGAAGACCGAGGAGGAGCAAAATTTCAGGGGGACACAGTCAACAACGATGATGACACGCTGAAGAAGCGCACACATTTTAGCAGCCCAAGCAGTGAGCACATTAAAACATCAGCGACAAGAGTGTATGCACACGTGCGTGTGTCACTTCTGGGTGAGGGCTGGGAATGGCTGAATGACCATATATAATTTGTTGGCATTTAAAGAATGTTTAAATTGGTACGATATTCATATCAACCAACTGTTCCCTTCTTGATCTCAGGATAATTCTCTCATGCCCAACCCACCTAGACCACCATCACTGTGGCGCAGTGGTTAAGAATCTGCCTGCCAATGCAGGGGACACTGGTTCGAGCCCTGGTCCGGGAAGATCCCACATGCCGCGGAGCGGCTGGGCCTGTGAGCCATGGCCGCTGAGCCTGCGCGTCCGGAGCCTGTGCTCCGCAACGGGAGAGGCCACAACAGTGAGAGGCCCGCGTACCGCAAAAAAGAAAAAAAAAAAAAAAAAGATGTATAAATAAAACCACAGTGTTGGCAGATGATTTTAGGCTAACGATCACCTACTGTGAACCAGGGAATATACTAAGCATTAAGAATCTTAAAACTGGGACTTCCCTGGTGGTCCAGTGAAAAATCCACCTTCCAGTGCAGGGGACATGGGTTTGATCCCTGGTCGGGGAACTAAAATCCCACATGCCATGGAGCAACTAAGCCCGAGCCCACGCACCACAACTACAGAGCCCACGCAC
Source organism: Neophocaena asiaeorientalis asiaeorientalis (assembly GCF_003031525.2). Lineage (NCBI taxonomy): Eukaryota > Metazoa > Chordata > Mammalia > Artiodactyla > Phocoenidae > Neophocaena > Neophocaena asiaeorientalis. The sequence goes on along the minus strand of NW_020173200.1, from coordinate 2,385,764 downwards.
TCTGGAGCTCGCACGCCACAGCGAAAGATCCAGACATGCTGCAACTAAGACCTGACACAGCCAAAAATTACTTACTTAATTAATTAATTTTTTAAAATCTTAAAACTATTATTTTTACGTATTTAATAGTACAGGAGCAGGCTTTTTACAACTATTTGCTCAAATTCTCAGAACCTTGCAAGGTAGGTATTTTTATCCGCATTTTACCAATTTTACACAAGAGGTTCTGAAGCCTGCCCAAGGCCACACCTTAGAAACTGGTGAAGCCATGATGGAAATCTTGGTCTGCTGACCCTCCTCTACCCCCAGGCAGGACATGGACACACCCTTACTATTACTGCAGTAGCCTAAACGGTAACCTTCCCTCCAGCCTCACCTCATTCTAAGCTCTCTTCATCCATAATATTTTATGACCCTGTAGCAGACATGGCACTACGGTTGCAAACCTCAGAACCTCCCATGTCAGAGAAACAGGATATTCACTCCTCTGCTGCCTCCACACACACTGATCTTCCTAAAAGGCAAAGCTGATAAAGTCATTTCCTACCTTCAAACCCTTCAGTGGCTCCCCCTCCTCATCACAATAAACTCCTGAACTCACAAGCTTCCGTCTAACTTCCGCAGCCTCCACACACTCCCCAAACATACCCTATTCTCCTGCCTTTCAAGCATCTTCAGAATGCAGCCACACTCTCTTGTGTTTCTAGGCCATTACACATTGTTTCCTGCCTGAAAAGCCTTTTAAACCCACATCTACCCAGCTACTAGCTATTGATCCAAGACTTAGGTAGGTGTGAGCTTCTCTGGAAAACCATTATTTATATTCCCTGTGTGGCATCAGATTCTCTTTTTAGGAGATCCCACAGGACCCTCAAACATAGCCCGTTACAATGTATTCTAACTACAGGTTCACTGGTTTCTGGTCCTACCAGACTAAAGGCTCTTTGAGGCCCGGGATATGCCTTTTGTTTTTGTAATGGCATAACCTAGCACAGAGGTTAGCAGACAGTTCATGCTCAATAGCTACTTATGGGGTGACTAGAGGGCCTAGTAGAGTAGAAGACACAGACACATATACAACCAAGCAAAATAAAACAGAATAAATGTGAAAATAAGAAAGGTGTGGGCTTCCCTGGTGGCACAGTGGTTGAGAGTCCGCCTGCCGATGCAGGGGACGCGGGTTCGTACCCCGGTCTGGGAAGATCCCACATGCCGCGGAGCGGCTGGGCCATGGCCGCTGAGCCTGCGCGTCCGGAGCCTGTGCTCCGCAACGGGAGAGGCCACAACAGTGAGAGGCCCGCGTACCGCAAAAAAAAAAAAAAAAAAAAAAAAAAAAAAAGAAAGAAAGGTGTGACAGGATGCCAAGGAAGTGGAAAAAGGTAGAAAAATCTGGGGAAATCCTGAGATTTCCTTACCTGATTTCTCAAAGTTTCTTCAAATCCTGCTGCTGCTGCTGCTGACGTTGATAATCATAATCATGAGTCCTTACCTTGAACTGGGAACTGGGCAAAGCACTTTACATAAAGTGAACTCATAACCACCCTACGCACTTCACCGACGATGCAACTTGGGCTCCAGAATCAGACACTTGCTCAGTGTTAGATAATCAATGGCAGGAGCAAGATTTCAACCCAGGTCTCACTTTCTTTGTTAAAAGCGAAATCTCCTCCCCAAGCGCCAAAGTTTTATAGCCTCAATCAAACCCAATTAAACCAGTAAGGTTGAACTAGGATCCTTTTTAACCATTCAAGTGAAAATGTACCTTGAGTTAGTACACACTTCCTTGCTTTTTAAATTGTGTATCCGGAATATAACTGAACTTTCTGTGGATGCCTCAGGACTATCTCTGTGTTCATCACTGAGGGTGCTGTAAAATAGTGATGCCCTCAGGAGTGACTGTGCTATGACTGGAAAATCACTGGCTGCGCTCGTATCAACAGCCTCGGCCTGTTACATTACAAGCATTACAGTGCTTGCAATGGAGTTCTGACTTCCAATCCACCCTCATTCCACGCCTAGTTAGAGCTATTATTTCTTGCTACTGGCAATGTGTTTCTCTCTAGGAGCCCATCTGATTTCGCTACCTCTAATCTTCCATGGGCCATGATACTCAAAGAAGATGTAGCAGTCATTACTGCTGTCCAACAGTTACTTCTGGCTCTTTGCTTTCCAGGCACATGCTAAGACAGCAATTCCTTGCCCTTCTTTAAAGTCAGGCATGGCCATATGACTTGCTTTAGCCAATGATATGGAAATGAAAGTGACAGGTGCCACTTCAGGATGGAAACTTGAAAGTCCAGTGTCCCTTGATCACCATCTTCCACTCGATCAAAATGATCATGGAAACGCCACATTAAGAGGGAGTTTCCAACAGCATGGGTCCCTGAGTGACTGAGAGGAGGAGAGTTACCTGTGCAGTCATGCTGGACATGTGGCATGAATGAGAAGTCAACTTTTGTTCTGTTAAGCCACTGAAGGGTTTTTGTTAATGAAGCCTAATCCAAGCTATCCAGACCAATACACCAGCTCTCTCAGTAACAAATTATCTCACATAAGTAACTTCATTTACAGATTTTATGATGGACATTTTGTTTGCACAAAGAATTTTCTTTGCATCTATCCTGGTTCAAAGCTATGTTCAATATAAAATATATTTGCCAAGTACCTCCTATGTACAAAACACTGTGCTAGATAATGAAGAAGATGGCCCATGGCTTGAAAAAGCTGCAGTCTTATGTTGGCAATTGGGGCAAAAGGCAGATTCTAGTGTTATAATGGTTTGAAGGAGAAACAAGTCCCATCTAGATAGGGAGAAAAGTACAGAAAAGCTTCACAAAGAGAGTTCCAATCAAATGGCCCTGAAACACGGGTGAGAACCAACAATTAGAGATTCAAGGGGGTCATTTAGGATAGAAAAAGCAACAGAGCACGACAGCAACAAAGAGCAAATAGTTCCACAAACTTGGAAAATATAATAAAATCTAAGGGAATGGCAAGAAATGAGTTTACCCATACTGCCCAGGCTAGGCTGGTCTGTGCTTAATTCAACAGACGGTAGGAAGCCATTAAAAGTCTAGGCTGGGGCTTCCCTGGTGGTGCAGTGGTTAAGAATCTGCCTGCACGTGCAGGGGACACGGGTTCGAGCCCTGGTCTGGGAAGATCCCACATGCTGCGGAGCAACTAAGCCCGTGCGCCACAACTACTGAGCATGTGCTCTAGAGTCCGCGAGACACAACTACTGAAGCCCGTGCGCCTAGAGCCCGTGCTCTGCAGTGAGAAGCCACCGCAATGAGAAGCCCGCGCACCAAAACGAAGAGTAGACCCCGCTCACTGCAACTAGAGAAAGCCCGTGTGCAGCCCGCACATAGCAACAAAGACCCAACTCAGACAAAAAAAATAAAAGTCTAGCCTGGGGAATTGAGATACCTGCCAGTGATGACAGTACACAGGATAGATGGAAGGGGTGGGGGGGAAAGCTAGGGGGTTTCTACAGTAATTCAAGGGAATGGGATCGATGGCCCCAAATCAGTGTGATGACAGTAGGAACAGAAAGAAGGTAGACATAGTGTGGAGGTAGCAGCAACAAGACCTGGCAACCAACTTAATACAAGGGGGAAAAAAAAGAAAGGCAAGAATGATTCTTGAGGTGCAGATCCTGGGTAGCTGAGAGGACCATTATTCTAAATAGCTAAGGTTACTCAGAAAAGTGACAAGGGCACATAAAGTGCTACTGTCTATTTTTCTAATAGCTAGCTCCAGTTTCATCTGAAGTACTACTACTTGTTTACCCTTTGCTCCACCCAGGACAAAGTTACTTCCTGATTTGATGCCATCAACCTGCCTTTTTTGTATAACCTCATCTCCCACTTTTTCTAATAAGAACCCCCTGGAACTACCCATGAGAGTTTTGGGTTCTCCCCTGCCACCTTTCCCATCCTCACTTTCTCATTTCCTCACTTCTCCTTCCTCTTCACCACCCAGGCCTACCCATTCATGGCTCAACTCAAGCCTCAGCTCTCCTGTGAAACCTTCTTCAAACACATGGATTTCTCCTTTTCCAGAATTTTCATAGACCTACTATCTTAGAATTCTAGAGACCATTTTATTAGTGATCATTTTCTTGTGTGCCCTTTATCTCCACAACCATCTCATAGGCCCATGAGAACAAGTCTCATACAATACAGGTCGTGAGGTCCCCACAGTTGCACTGCCTTGCACACAATACATACTTGATAGACACTTTATTGATGATCCAAAGTCCCTTAGTCTCTAAGAATATGCACATCTTTTTTTCTCATTAATAATTTACTTTTATTAAACTCTGATTAGACATTTAGACATGTGAAATAGGGAGATTCATCACTTAATACTTCAAAATATCCTTGAGTTAAGAATCTTTAATCTTAGGAGCTGCTATTGCCTTAAGAGATTATTTGAAAATACCATTTCGGTCATAAATTTTTGTGACAGCTTCCTTTTAACCCTTTTGACTTGAAGGTATACCCAACAGTTAAATGATCATCACTCCAAGGTGATTCTGACTTAGAAATAACCTACTTTTCCATGCGGTCTATTTATTTTCATGAACCCAATAAGTGCTTTTTTTCTACCTTCCTGTTCAACTAGCTATAGTATAGTTAATTCAAAGTGTATCCACAGAAAAGTTTGTAAGTTTTTGTTGTTTTTTTGTTTTGTTTTTAACAAAATAACAGCTGCCTACATTGGTCCCTCTCTCAATTAATTGCACTGAGTCAGTTCACACGTTTCTCTCCTTCCTCCTATGTGCGGGAAACACAAACATAAGTGAGGTCTATTAAGGAATCATAAAAACGAGCACTGTTGCAAAGAGGAATTCAAAATGTTCGTGGCAGACTATCCTAATCAAACCTGCTCTCATCACTCAGACATTTCCTCCTGCAAACAAAATCACAGGGCAAACAATGGGGAGAAATGCCAGAGAAAAGGAAGCAAGAGGCGTACTTTGTCAGTAAAATTGACCTCAGTCCCCGGAACATCTGGCGGCTGGTAGAGCAATAAGCAATGACAGCCGCTACCCGTACGCTGCTGATTCCCACTCAGGTTTTCCACTTCTCCTCCCTCTTCCCATAGCGAAGGCCCGCCTGACCAGGTCCTTCCTCTGCGCCAGGGTGCTCAGCGCTGCGGGGTCTCGCGCGCAGGTGACCTCAGACTGCTCGGCCCGGGTTCAGCCGTCCTCTCCCCCGAGGCCTGGCAGCCCATACCCAGGCGAAGTCTCCCAGGGACCGGACTCCCGGCCCGAGCCCCCAGTCCGAGCCGGACTTCGTTATTCGGAGACGGCTGGGCCGCGCCCGACCCCTCCTTCCCCAGCACCAGCGCGCGCGGGCTCCGCACCCCACCAACCCGGGGACCGCGAGCTGCGGGGGAGGGGAGGGGCGGCGGCGCCCGTTAGCCGTGGTGACTGCCCGCCCCGACGCGCGCAGGACCGGCCCTTACCGCAGCAGAGAGGGAGGCAGGCGGTAGGCGGCGCCCGGCCCGACGCTGCCGGGA
>NW_020173200.1:2276536-2380053 GCF_003031525.2 Neophocaena asiaeorientalis asiaeorientalis | reverse complement strand
CCGACCCGTGGACGACGGGACCACCAATCCCACTCTCCGCCTCAGCGCCCTCACCGGGGGTTGGGCATCCGCGGCCAATCAGCGCGCGGGAGCCGGGCGGGGCGCCGGGCTGACCAATGCGGGGCTGCACTGCAGGCAGAGAGCGGACGCAAGTCCGAAGTGGCCCACTAGACACTGGACCCCCGAGTTTTCCGGCCCGTTCGCCTCGCGCGCCAGCCGGGACTCGGGCTGTTGGCGGTTCAGGGCGTGGGTCCAGCGGGCCTGGCCTGCTGGTTCCGCGCCGACGCCCACCCCTCGGCTCCCCGGAGCCTATCCGCCGCCTTGAGGAATCTTCCCCCGGCTTCACGCCCCGCAGGGCGCGCGTCTGGGATGCGGACCCCTCTGACGGCCGCAGGGCTCGCTGTCCGCCAAGATGACCCCTCGAGAGCCTGTTTCCTCGGCCGTGCGAGGGACGGGGGTACACGGTCATTCCACACTGAGGGACGCAGGCATCCGCCTGGAAGCAGGCTGAGACACAAGGCTGTGGACCTCCACGGGCTGGGCGACCCTGCTCAATCCTGTGGAGTTGGGTGGACAGCGGTCGCTGGCTGCCCTTATTACTACTTTAGAGCCTCTTTTTATTCCGGGCACAGGACCATTCCGCCCCATCTCGTCTACCCTTTTCAGTTCCAGAGGTCCCAGCTTTTCTCCCACCCTACTGGGGCACAATTTAAAACGTTATTCCCCCGAGGGGAGTTAGGGAAGAGAGGAGGAACTGTCCGGCTGTGATCCTTGGTTGCCCACCCAAAGACGCTGCCTCACCAAAGGAGGGCAGTTTGCCCTGGCCAAAAGGCTTCTGAGGGGAGCCTGCCTAAGACAGGCTGGTGCCCGCTTCCCTGGAGTCAGTCAGTCCGCTGAGGCCTGGGCCTGACTGCAGGCAAGAGGGCCTGTTCCGTGGGACTTGAAGCTCTCATCACCTCCTTAAACTTCAGTTTCCCAGGAGGTTATTACATTTGACCAAAACAAAACGTGGAAGTTTCTAGAAAAATAGTCAGCTGTTGAGCAAGAACTCTGCTGCGGTTACAGAAGGGACTACCCTGCCTGTCCTTCAGCAGGGCTGGGGATGGTAGGGTCAGTGAAATGCAGGGAGGTCTGGGACCCTGCCAAGTCTGGGGAAGTGTTTCTTCCCTCCAAAGATGTGTGCTCCCAGGGCTTGCCAATCCATTAAGGTCTGGCTCTGTCCACGCTCACCTGGGAATCCTTGGGTGCTGGACAAAAAATTCAACCTCCCTTTCTTGGCCCCAGGAGGGAACTGGCATAGAAAAGTAGGTATCTTTGAGACCTGCTGCTCCTCCCTTCCCCCACAATCAGACACCAGAGGTGGCAGCCACCTCCCAAGCCCCAGGACACAAAGAAGCATTGAGTTGCTGAGCTGACCCAAGATTCTCCCGCACCTGGCAGGGGCCAAGAAATAGGACCTAGTGCCTGGCTGTCCAAGACCAGCTGAACAGCTCTGCTGTGCCCAGTTCACTGCCCCTCCCACCCCTGCTGCTGCTGCTGCTGCTCTAACCTTGTCCACCTGGACCTCAGGAACCCAATGGGGGTCCAAGGGACCGGGTCTTCCTCCGGGGAAGCGTCTCACCAACTACAGGCAACTCAGAACAGCTTCAGGACCTAAGGGAAGCTCGCACAGGGTGGGGGGCAGGGGTTGTCAATCCCTTGCTTTTCAAGCACCTAAAATGTACTGCCTTCTTTCAAGCTGGTTCTACAATTTTTATGGAACGGACACTGGCATAAACTTACACCTGCTCGATGAAGCTAACAAGTGGGGTCAAGATGAGAGAGATCAAACTCAGTTTTACAAGTTGTGGAAGTGGTCTGGTCCTTCATCTATCCCCTCTTCCTTCCCATCTCTAGGGCCAGAGAAGCAAAAGGAGGTACTCACGGCCAGAGGTGCCTCTACTTCCCAGGTCCCACCATACAGAGCCACAGGACCAGAACTTGACAAGGAGCCCATCTCTTTAGGAGGGCTTCCTAGATCCTGCCTTACTGAGTCTTCTTAAAATGCATGGCCCTGCTCCAGAGCCTATGACTCTAGATACACTCCCGGCCTGACCCTGGGCCACTCAGGCTCCTTGGGGCAGACACAGCCAATCCTCTGCTCAACACGTTTTATTGCTAAGGACAAGGTGATGCACCGGTTTTCAAAATAATTTGGTTTATAGCGTTCATACGTAACAAAAAAAGGGGAAGTATTATAAATCTGATTCTTGTATACATACGGTATAAGTGTGAATCCCTCCAACCCTGGGCCCAGGCAAACAAATTCATAAGGAGCAAAAACCTGTTTAACCCCTTCAGTGTTGCCCTCCAGTCCCACCCCGCTCCCAAATCAGCTCCCTCCCACCCCCAGACCAGGGGGCATATCTAAACCCACCCCCTGGCCTCCAGCGGCCCCAGTTCATCTTAACCCTCCCAGCCCCTGCATGATTGCAATTTTCTGTTGACAGACTCACCCGCCAGGCTCTGCCTGCTTCCATCATTAGATCCCCCTTCAGAGTATTCCCCACCCACACCCTTTAATACTGTCCACAGGGGCTCTGTGCCTAGAGTGATATGGGCACACACCCAGGTTACCCCTATCTTCTCCTTCAAGAGAAGGCAAAGAGGTGGCGTTAACTCCTTAGCATCTCATCACTGCAGCTTTGCCAGCACTCTCTTGAGGCAGTTCCAGAGACAAACGGATGCCACAGCCATCTCCAGCCAACCCCCAGGGGCCCTTACTCAGTTCGGCTGAGGGCAGAATTTCACATTTTTGTTGCCCTGGATAGGCAAGGAAGAAAGTAAAGGCCAGGGGCTGGCAGAAGCTGGTCCAGACCAAACATACATACGCACACACGTGCGCGCACACGCACGCACACACACGCGCGCACACACCACACACACACACACACACACACACACACATAAATACAAAAAGGGGGAGGGGGCAAGCACCAGCACCTCTGCCTAGTTGGTGCAGGTGATCATTAGGAAGCTAAGTCCAAGGCCAGGAACAGGGCAACCAGCCCAGCCAGCACAGTCGACCCCATTACAGACTGGGGCCCATGCAGCCACAGCGTTCCAGTGCTCAGCCCATCAGCTGGGAGATCAGCGGCTGCTGCCACATGTCCAAGTACGGCTTATTGTTTCATTACAGTGGAATGCGATGAGGGTGGGGTGAGAAGATGATGGGGTCGGTTATTTCATTCCTTTTCATTTTACAGTTCACTTTTAGAGACTTCAGAGTTCCAAGTGTCTGCTGTGCTGTGGAACCCGAGTGCTTTCGCCTTGGCAGCTGGGACTCTCCTGGCCGCTGGAAGCACCTACTCCATGATGGCCCGGTATAGTGCAGGCTCAATGTAATCTTCCCGGTATCTTGAGTTGACAACTCGTTGCCGTTTCTTTTCCTGCTTAACCTCTTTCTCCGTGAAAATCTCATTGAAGCGCATGTCTGAGGCTACTGACTACAGAGGAATAGGCAAGCCAAATGAGCACTTTATGGCCAACCACCCCGAAGAAAAAAACAAGGGGACACATCCTTGCTTTGTTCCCTCCCTCCCAGATGGGAACCAAGGGCACACAGAAAGTACACACTCACCAGTCTAGACTTGACTCTCTTGGGAAGCTCTTCATCCAGCGTGTACACGTCATCTCTCTTAACCACAAGCTGTGAGCCATCCTCAAACTCCACCTACCAAGGAAACAAAGGCCTTTAGCTAAGATATCCCTGACTCTCTCCCTGGTCCATCACGCACAGTGGCAATTTCCTGCAGTCACAGGAAGGGTTTAGAACACTGAAGTAAGGCCTGCCATGTTTGAAGCCATACCTGGCAGACTGGACACAGGGCAGCCCCTAGCTCTGAAAAGGGGCTCAGCGGTCCCCAAGCCCCGGGCCGCAGACTGGTGCCAGTCCACGGCCTGTTCGGAACCGGGCCGCACAGCAGGAGGTGAGCGGTGGGCGAGCAAGCAAAGCTTCATCAGACGCTCCCCACCGCTCGTGTTACCGCCTGAACCACACCCACCCCCGTCCATGGAAAACTGTCTTCCACGAAACCGGTGTGCCTGGTGCCAAAAAGGTTGGGGACCACTGCCTTAGCTCTCCCAAGAGCAAAGACTTCCTCTTGCTCAAGAGGAAACACTGAATTAATCAGGCCCCCTCCCCCATCCCCAACAAAAGCCTTTGGTTACCTGGTACATCTGGATGGGGTGAGAGGCCACGAACTTGGCTCCATAGACTTGGCCGTCTGTCCATCTCACTTGGACTACTTCCCCTTCAGCAGGAGGACCCAACTGGAGACAGTCCTGACTCTGAGGGAACATTAAGGAAGAAGGGTGAAAGGAAGGTCCACCTGAGAGACGTGCTAAGTCCAAGTCCACCCCATTATCTCTGCTGGCTGCTGCTGCTTCTAAGTGACAGAAAAAAGCAGCCATAATAAACTTAATAAATGTAAAGGACATGTGCCATGATCAAGAGCCCTTCTCATGTTCCTTCAACTGTCTCTCTAAGGGACAGGGGGACAGGGCTCTGCCAGGAAGAAATACTCAAACTTTACTCAACTATTTAAGAAAAGGGTTCTTAGGACTTCCCTGGTGGCACAGTGGTCAAGAATCCGCCTGCCAATGCAGGGGACACAGGTTCAAGCCCTGGTCCGGGAAGATCCCACATGCCGTGGAGCAACTAAGCCCGTGCGCCACGGCTACTGAGCCTGCGCTCTAGAGCCCGCGAGCCACAACTACTGAGCTTGCATGCCACAACCACTGAAGCCCACGCGCCTAGAGTCCGTGCTCCGCAACAAGAGAAGCCACCGCAATGAGAAGCCCGGCACCACAACGAAGACTAGCCCCCACTTGCCGCAACTAGAGAAAGCCCGCGTGCAGCAACAAAGACCCAAAACAGCCATAAATAAATAAATAAATAAAAACAAATAAAGTTTTTAAAAAAAGGAAAGAAAAGGGTTCTTAACCTTTTTTTTGAAGGAAAGGTAATAAAAGACCACCTACCATGGGACCTGGCAAAAAACTTTAGGACTTTTACTCCCTGCAGACAGGGGAACCCTAAGGATGGGTGGAGTCCTTGCTGCATTCCCAGCAGAGGGCTTGGTATATAGTGGGAGGTCAGTGTATGAACATGGTCATGGCAGCTGAATAAAAGGTCTGATGGGTAGACCTGGGAGAAGGTCCTTGCGGACATGGCCCAAAAAAGTACACATTGGAGCGGAAGCAGGGCAGAGAGTCTAAAATGCTGTGATATTCCAACTGCTCTTACCAATTCCACTACATGACAAGAGTTAGGAAGGTTCTACACGCCAACTCACTTACTGAATAGAAATGGCTCTATACTGTATTGCCAACTCATTATTGACAGGTACTCAGTAACTATATCGTGTATGAATTCAACAACCAAGTAGAAAGTACTGCCCCCAAAAGAATCTGAAGTGGAAGTATTAACTAGCCAAATATGTGATCTGTGATAAATCCCTTAAGTTCTCAGGTATTAAGTTTTACTACAAGAGCAGTTCTCCAAGTATGGTCTGCAGACCTTAGCGGGGGTTCCTGAGTGGGGGTTAGTGAGAGCACGATGGTTTTCACAATAATATTAAAACATTAGCCTCTTTCACTGCGCAGACGTTTCCAGTGATGGTGTAACACCTAACACGGGTGCAACTGCCGGTGCTTCAGCACAAACTGACGCAATGGCCCGAAGCTCTACTACTTGTTGCTGCGTTCTTAACCACTGTGTACTCATGATTTAGGAGCAAAAGGAAAAAACCTGGTTTCATATAACAACGTCCCTTGATGAAGCAGAAAAAATTTTTGTGTGAAACCTCAGTCTTTGAGTACATGCGTTAAGTACTCAAAAGACACTTCTGCTACACGCTGAAGCGTGATGGCTGTCTTGAGGAAAAGCATGCTGTAACTGTTTGAGTTGTAAGAAGTAACTGCTTTTTTCATGAAACACCAGCTTTATTTGAAAAACATGACTGACAGACAAACCGTGGTTATTCAGACTTGGGTAATGGCAGACATCTTCTTGAAAATGAATGAAGTGAGCCTGTCACTTCGAGGAAAATGGACTGACAGTATACTGCCAATGATAAAACCTAAGCTTTCAAGCACAAATTACAATTTCAGAGAAGTTGTGTCCATGAGCTTGAAGCTCCCTAAAATTTAAAGATTTTTCTGAGCTTAGTGCTACAAATGAAAATGATTTTTTTGGAATTGTCTAATAAAATTTAACGACATCTGGAAGATCTACATAGCCCATTGCACCAATATGGATGATGGTACAAAATCACGCATGAGCGAAAGAGCCATTCTCAGTGTAAGACAGACCAAAGAATGTTAATGTTAGAGGGTATGTTCACCAAGCTGCCTTCAGAGTCTACACTGCAGCTAACTTTTAAGAAACTACCACTCGTTGAGGTCTGGTGTAGTATCAAAGTAGAATAACCACAGTCATCTGAAAGGCTACTTAAATTTTACTCCTCACTTTTTCAATCACATATCTGTGTGAGACCGAGTTTTCTTCACATACTTTAACCAAAACAATATATTGCAACGAACTGAAGATGTGAGGTAAAAAAGGTTTGCACAATTGTAGAAGAGTGGCACTCTTCTAATATTTTTTGTTTTACTTAAAATAATTTTTCGTTTTAAAAAATGGATTATTTCAAATCAATTCACCTCAGTTTTCATTTCTAATGAGCAAATATTGATAGACATAACCCACAAATATACAAGCTCTTTTGGGGTCCTCAGTAACTTCTAGAAGAGTCCTGAGATCAGTGTTCTCTAAGTTAGAGATACCACCTACTTCTCAGAGTTGGTATGAGAAGTGACCGAGATACCCGAGTAAAGTACTTAGCCTAGTGTCTGGCAAACTGGAAGAGCTTAATAAAGCATAGCTAGTCTACTGCCACAAACACTACCGATAGCATCTTCACTACATGGAAGTCTGCCTCACAACTAATGAATGGACTTTTAGCAACTAAGTTGCTAACGTGGTAGAGATGTGGGAAATACCTGTTGTTTAAGGAAGAAGTGGCTTCATTCCACTAGGCTGGTGCTCGGTCTAACATGAAAAGGTGGGGGTGGGGGTAGTGGGTGGGATGAGGACGGACGGACGGACGAACAATGGACAGGGGAAACCTGAACTGAGTGCTGAGTCCAGAGCCAGGAAACCTAGGATTGAGTCCAGGCAGGGCCCCCAGTGTCTCAGGTATTGATAACACAAGCAGGCCAGGGATATCTCCAAGCAGTTTCTATTCAGCCCCCAAAGGCATCAACTGTAAAGAACCAAAAGCAAATTCCATAAATCTACTAAGAGGGCATGGCAGAAAAGAGATAACTGGCTAATTCTCCCAAAATCACACAGCTACTAAGCAATGAAGCTGGTACTGGCACATTGGTCCGATTCCAAAGCCTGGGCTCTTCTTCCACTGCACCAGAACACCTTCAAAGGGCAGTTTAGACTAAAATACAAGTATGTTTCAAAGAACTGCAAAAAACGCCAGTTCCTACAAGCTTCTAGAGGAAGCAGGGTACCCTAGCGGCACACGATATTCTTTGTACAGAAAGACCGGTACAAACACTTCTTTCTGTTTGGGGGCCGAATGATGGGACCATGGGCCTGGACAGAAAAGGCAGGCAGGCCCACAGCCAGTCTGCCAGTCAGACCAAGAAACTCCCCCACCCCAAAATGCCCATGAAGCTCCTTGCAGACATTACCACTATGTCCTCGGGATAGAGATTGTCGCTGAAGGAGCCGTCGTCAAAGTTGACTTCATAGAAGGTCTCGGTGGTGAGCCTTACCACCTCACACTGGTAGAAGCGCCCATTCTTGTGCTTGCTAATGACCTTCTGGCCCGCAGTGATGCTCTGCAAGGCCCCCTTGGCACGCTGGAAGAAACAGAGGCTTGGGTTATGCCCACATTGAGCTGACAGGCCTAGCAAACGGGGACCAAGATCAGGGGGCTCTTCTTTACCAGGGAAAGATAAGCGTGAGACAGGAAAAGTAAAAAGGAGCAGGAGATGGGAGCTGAAACAGGCCTTTCCAGATGTCCACACCCCAGCCAGGACACGGAAGAACCTAGTGTCATATTTTCCCCATAAATATAGCTCCTCCCTCATTCCCAGTCCACAACTGGTCCTTTACCATCCTGTCTCACCACAAACTCCCAAAACAGACTCTTGTGACTTCCCTACTGTTTCGAGGAGCTGACCAAACAGCACCTACTAATTCACACAGTTTAGACATACATCAAAGTGGACACTCAACAGGTGATCTGAGGCCCAGGGTCCCCACACAATGCTCCACACAGATCTTAGCACCAGCTCTACCCTCAGGGCCAGGGCACAAAGACTAAGGTTCCCTGGATGTCCTCAGCTGCATACTATACACAGCTCCACAGCTCTGCCATCTCTGGGGCCCTCACATCACCCTTCTTCTCATTCTGAACTTGTCCTTGATGCAAATGAAGTCACAGAGCATCTGGTGGTCTTGTGTCCAACCGCCCCTCCCCAAGCTGCCCAAGCTCTGTGCTCCAGCCATGCTGGCCTCCTTTCTGTCCTCTGAGCATGCGTGCCAAGAGTGTTCCCACCTCAGGGTCTTTGTGCCTCTGTTCCCTCTACCTGAAAGGCTCTTCCTCAGTTATCTGCACATTGGCTCCCTCACATCCAAGTGTCCACTTGTGGACGACCTTACTACCTCTCCTCCTCCATTCCCGTATCCAGCTTTACTCTTATGCCGGCCCTTCTCCCCGTTTGATACATTGTACATTTACTTGTTTCTACGTGTCTTTCAACTACACTAAATGCAGCAGGAGGGCAGGCACTGTTGTCTTGTTCACCAGCATGTTCCGAGCACCTAAAACTGTGCCTGACATGTAGCAGATGCCCAGTAAGTATGTGAAGAATGAATCAGTGAAAGAAATACTCAACAGTACCGTTTCCTCATAGCACCAGCCATCTACATCTGCCAATTCTGTTGTCTTGTTCACCAGCATGTTCCGAGCACCTAAAACTGTGCCTGACATGTAGCAGATGCCCAGTAAGTATGTGAAGAATGAATCGGTGAAAGAAATACTCAACAGTACCCTGTTTCCTCATAGCACCAGCCATCTACATCTGCCAACGTGAGGGCATGGGGGGCTAATGACCATCAGCAAATCACTACCCTGTTCCAACACAAAGCTCCTATCTCCTTACCACAGCCAGGACTCAACGGTACCTCAAGCTTTTATTCCTCTTTCCCTCTTCCTAAGCTCCTAACCCACCTCCGCCCACCTCCTGTGCTCAGTAGAACATCTTGAATGAAAAAGGGGAATCCAGTCAGCCAACGGGGCCCTTTCCATGGTGGAGGACAGCTTGTCCTCTGGGCTGGTGCTCTACTGTGTCCTTCCTTTTATGAGTGTTTTCACCACACTGTTGACAAGCCTTCATCGGCGTCTCCTCCATTGGACTGTAATTCACTGATGGCACTCTGGCTTCTGACCTGACTACCCATGGAACCCCCGGTTTGGGGTGCACCGTGACCACGCCACCAGCCCTGTCTTCACGACAGCACGTGGCCCTCCTCAGCCTCTGCTGGCTGCGGGGCTCTCCTCTCCACGTCTCTCTGCTTCTCAGCTGCTTTCGCTGCTTCCTGCTCTACCATCTGCTCCTTATACTAGGTATCTCCAGAGTCCAGTTTCTAACGGGAATTAGGTTTAATTATGCTGTTAAAGGCTGATAATATCCAAATCTTAACCCAGCTAATCTAGCTGCCTCCTGGTACCTCAATCAGAATGTTCCA
Organism: Neophocaena asiaeorientalis asiaeorientalis; assembly: GCF_003031525.2. NCBI lineage: Eukaryota > Metazoa > Chordata > Mammalia > Artiodactyla > Phocoenidae > Neophocaena > Neophocaena asiaeorientalis. Next base: position 2,370,239 of record NW_020173200.1, on the reverse strand, counting down.
GCGACCTCAAAGTCTACAGGTCTTTCCCTCATTTTTATCTCCCCCACTTTCCTCTGCAAAACAGCCCTGCCCCATCTCAGTTCCTGATCGCAGTTAATACCACATTAGCATCCCTTCCACCTTTAAGGGAGTGGCCTGAGTCATCTTGAATTCACACTCCCTCATCCCTTCCTCTTTCTTCATCCGCTCCTCATGGCAGCCAACAAACCCCGTCAGTTCTACCCACTGTAGGATCCCAGCGTTGGCTGTGACCCTAAAGCTCTCCCTCTGTGTTCCCATTTCAGACCTCACTTCTCGCCTAGGCTAACTGGTCTCCCGGCCTCAAATTCTTATTCCTTCAATCTTTTCTGCAAACCACCACCAGAGTAACTGTTAAAAAAACATATAGCTCAAAATCATAATATTGGAAAAGTTCCCCTTACCTAGTGGAAGAGACATCAAACCCCTAAGTGTGGCAGCCCAGGGCCTTAATCCTCTGGCACTGCCTGCCTTTCCAGTACCATCCCCTGCCACGTTCCCAGAGCCAGTCTCACACGTTCCTTCTTCTGAGACTCGCTCATTCTGTTTCTGAAGACTTGACTGCACTCCTGCTCACAATTCCTTCTTATTGTTTAAGACCCATTTAAGCTTCACCGTTCAGAGAAGTGCAAAAATCACTACTGTATGGGGGTTAACGGTTAACTCTTCTTCCCATCAGTTCACAACACTTACAGAGCTTCTGCGATGTCCCTGACACTGGGTTAAGTATAGGGACACCCAGATTAACAAGACATGGACCCTCAAGGAGTTTATCCAGGAGGAGAGGCAAACAAGGAATCAACCACCAGCAGTTGGTTCCACTGGATTGGGAAGCACAAAGCAGGAGGTAGAGGATGCACAGGGGCCATCTCCTAACCCCATACTCATTAGCAGTCTCCAAGAAGCACAGCGCTTGAGGAGCTACTTGCTGACACAATAAATGGAGAGCCTGCAGAGAAAATGATCCCAGAAACCGTCCAGAGGACTCTAGAATGGCACCCTCCTCACCTCCAAGTTAGGGATCCTGTGCCGAAAGCAGGTGATAAAGACGACAAAAGGCCAGTCATCCGGCTGCATCATCACTCCTGCAGCCTGAGCACAGCTCACGTGGAAGGCAGTTGGGCAACGGCCATGAGAGCACTGCACACAGCAGCCAGCAGCTCTTTTCCTCCGCTTCTTACAGAAGACACATTTCTACAACACAGCAGAAGCAGGCCAATGACTCTGGGAACTAGGATGGTCTCCTCTACTGTACCCGCACCCAAATGCACAGTCCTACGAGCAAGAGCCCACCCCCTTCCCAAAACACGAGGGTACACGCACCCTCTGTTAATCTCGTGTCCAGTCACAGGCATCCTCACTAAGTAGTTTTAACCAGAGGGGGAGAATCGTAAACCATGAACGAAACCGAGGGGTAAAGGATGGCCACTGGGCCAACCAGGCGATGCCTTCCTAAACGCTATGTTCCCCTCTATCCAGAGACTCGGAAACAGGGAAGGGATGTAGGGTCACAAGCCCATCTCTTTCTGCTTACCAGTTTGAAGCGGGGCAGGGGAATTTTGCTCACATCCACTGGACTTCTTTCTGCAATGTTGACAAATCTCGCTTCCAGAATCGCCACCGCACACGAGACATGGACCCACCTGTCAAAAGGCAAAGGCCACCTCAGTCCCCCTGCAGCTCCAAGGCCCTGTGGCCTTCTCTCCTAACATGGGCCTGTCTATAGCGTTTCCTCCCTTACCCAGCGTGACCACTGGACTTCCCAGCAAGTTCCTGGGACCCAGTGAGGTTAAGACCAGAAGCGTCTCCACGCTGAGGAAGCGGAAGAAGGTCCCCACCACAACGTCCCGGGTCAGCGCAGGGTCACACTTCTGACACACTCACTCACCTGTTGCAACAGGAACAGAGCCACAGCTAATTGCGTGTGGCAGGTTCCAGGGAGTGAGAATAAATTAGAAAGCCCCATACACACCTCTTTTACCAGAGGACCTGGGCACTTCCTCAAAATATCTCCAGCTGCGCCCCAATGTACCGGTAATCCCAGCCCTCCCCATCCAGGCCTTTGGCCAGACCTCTCCCGGGGCCGAAGTGACCTCTCCCTTCCTCCACCTCAGACTCACTCGCTAAGGTCTGGCCCTAGCTCCACTAACTCTGAGAGGTCTGTTCAACGGACACCCTTAGAGAATTATTAAAGTAAGTTCTGGGCATTTGGGGAAACTGACACGCACCAAGATGAGATTAACTAAGACGGTGAAAACTCTCAGGATCAAGCCACGTGAAAACCTACAACAGACAGCGTTGGGGCTGCGTGGAAGCCACCTGCAGTGTGTGAGTGGGAACAGATTTGTTTTGCGTGGCCCTGGAGGGCAGACCAAGGATCGTGAGGTAAAGGTGGGAGGTGCAAGCAGAGCCCTTTCCATTGCAAAAAAGGAAGAACTTTAACAGCACTATCTTGCAATTCTGAGGAACACAGTGACCTCAAGTCACCGCAGCAAGTGCCTTTAGAGGAGTGGAAGCAGCAAGCAGAGCAGCCATCTATCTGGAACAGCATGAAGGGGATTCCTGTGAGGCAGGATGCCGGGCGGTATGTGTGCTTCAAGTTCCCACAGGATTTTAGCTGGAAGCAGGGTCTTCACTGCTGGTTCCCCATCGACCTGGGAGTACTCTCCCCTAAGCAGCCGGTCTTCGGGGCAAAAACCTCATTCACCTTACATTTATTTCTACCTCTGAACCACTGAGCCATACATGACCAAGCACAAAAATTCAGCTCAGTGAAAGCGAGCTGCCAGACGGCCAAGAAGCCCAGCTCTGGGCTGAGTACCCAGAACCCTCTGTAGAATCGACTGAGTAGTGGGTAGTCATGGCTGGGCCCTCCTCAACGTCCCACTGTCCTTCTTAAGGACAGTTGCCCTCATTCCCAACAGCCAGGGAGTCCGCCTGCAGGAAGGGCTCACTAGCTCACAGCCGTGGCCACCTCTGTACCAGCCCCAGCTGTAACAAGGTAACTGTCCTCACTTCCTCCACGAAGCCCCCACATCACCTTCACAGGGTCTTCGTACCCTCGTGAGTCCATCTTAGCTCTTCCAAAAGGAGGATGTTACTTACAAGACTGCCTCAGAGGGGAAGCTCGGGTTGGAAAGTTCTGGGACTGCTCGGCTTCCCATCCTTAAAATTAGTCTTGGAGATGCTATTTCGGCCCCAAACAGTGTGCTTCCCAAGTCCTCGTCAGTCATACCGATGACGGCCACCGCCCTGGCGGCGTGCCTGCACTCGGTTTCAGAGCCCAGAGAACTCACCTGTCGTCATTGGCTCTCTGCAGGGCTCCTCCTCGCAATGAGCACAAGCAGCAGTCCTGCCAAGAAGACGGGGAGGAAGAGTGGTCACCACCGAGGCATTAACATCCCATCTGCTCTCCCCGCCACTTCCTGCGGGCCATGGTAGCGTCCACGTGAGAAAGCAGCCCACAGCATGCGGGGCCTCGCCTGCACAGACCTTGTAACCAGGACTCCCCTGCAGGAAGACAGGGAGGCCACTCGGGGCTGAAGCGCGCCAATTACTCTCCTGACTTAACATAACCGTCTTCGCTGGTACTGTTAACGACAACTGTAAGCAAAGTCATGGGTGACGCCCTGCTCAAGCTGGGGCGTTACAGGGCTCTGCCTGCCTCCTGTGTGGGCACTGCCAGGTTCCAGACAGAGGGGAGGAGTACAGGAAAGCCACCAAGTGAACCATCTGAGTCCACTGTGATGCTCCAACCAGATGGCTCAATTCTTTACAGGAGGTTATGGTCCATCCACAGGAAAACCTCTACTTGGTCCTGACACGATGAAGCAAACACAGCTTCCAGACTCCACCGTGCCCTGCCACAGGTGGGCAGCAAACACTCTCATTGTCGTGGGGATTTACTCCGACAATGCTCACCGACATCACTGTGTACCAGGCACTGCACAGATCCCTGGGACATAGGGTCCGCGTGAAACAGTCCGATCGTGAGCGAACTTGTCTCACAGGGAGACAGCAACAGCATGGAAGCACTCACCTCTTCCAGGGCATTGGCCGAACACCGAGAACACATCCAGTCTTCAGAAGCCTTTGCAGGGGGCACCCCGTAGCAACCTAACAGGGACACCAAGGTGAGCAAATTAAACCCAGAGGCCAGAGTCAGAAGGTAGACCTGCAACTCTTTTCCAGACACTACTTCCCAAAGCTACAACCAAATCTTACAGAAACCCCTGAATTCTAGCATCAAGGCCCCCACGGGTCAGCCATACAGTATGGCCCACAGTCTCAAAAAGTCAGACACTAGATTCACTGCTACCAACACCTAGCGAGCAGCAGAGATTAATCCCCTCCTGGTATCTACAATCAAGGGGACAGCCCAGGGTAGACAGTACAAGCACGGAGCCCAGAGTCACAGGAAACTCAGACTCAATCAGCACTGAACTCCAAGAACAGACACATAAGCAATCTGCACTGGGGAGCCGGGGAGGTCACTGGGAGGTCGCAGGGAGGCCAAGAGGCGGCAGGACTTCCAGTCAGACGCCCCCGCCCCTGGGACTGGACGCAGAGAAGAAGTGAGGCACTCACTGGCATGGACCCGGACGCTGCACTTCTTGCAGGACACTAGGATGCTGGTGCCGTCCTCCTCTAGGTAAGGGGTGGACAGGTTGATGTCCGTGCTACACCCAGTCGAGGTGAAGCACATTTCTGGAATCAGTGGCTTGGTCCTCTGCTTCTGGGGCGCTAAATCTGGAGCACTGCCGCAGTTCTGACTAAGGCTTCCAAACTCCACCTAAGGAGGGAGCAAGTGCACACCTCAGTGAACAGCCCCATGTCCTCAGCTCTCCGCCTGCCCCGTCAGCAGAAAGCGGCTCTCTTCCTGACAGGGTACCCGCTAGGCTCCCAGGTGCACAGCCATTATCCCAGAGCCGCTAACTGAAGTTACCTCCAATGACTCCAATTCGATTTCTCACAGCAGCATCAAACAAAGGCCCCCGGGGACAAGTGAGAAAAGGAAGCGAGGTAAGAGGCAACTGGGATTTCAATCTTCCCAAACCAAGTGGTAATAAAATGCACTGAGAGGCTGGTGAGGCTGCTCTTGGTGGCTCCCCTCTGCGATGCACAGCATGGGGGCCCCACCCAGGGAGAGGACGCAGAGCAGGTGCTTCTGTGGGCCAGCACTGATTTCCTCTCGGGGCCCATGTCAGCAGTCACCTGAGCTGCAGCACTGTCACGTGGCTGGAGCCCCGAGAGCCACTCCTGGCTTGGGGCCCCCTTGGGAAGAACATTATGTCCATGTACTTCCCTTGGCAAACAGCCTGACTGCAAGAATCTGCCGCTTCTGCCACTGGATGGCACCATCACCCCCGTTCCAAGGACGGGGCCCAGAAACATGTCACCCCCCAAGCCTATGCCATTCATGAAACTCTGAGCCCCTCTCAGCAGACCTACTGGCAGTACAGCCTGGCCATCTGCCTGCTTCCCTCACAGGCAAGGGCACATTGAGACATTTTGGGTTTGCTTTTGGTCAATGGAAAGAAGGAACGAGTTACTAACTCAAAAGTACTCTGGTCTGAAGTTTCACTCTTTGGCAAACATGAGCCTGGGGCCCTGCCAGGCTCAGTGGCAGCCATGCTACTCTAACCACCATCAGGGGACTGGTTCTCTACATGCCGCCCTGTGTAGGTCCCAGCTGAGACTGACCTGGTCATCTGGCACGTGTGATTTGTGGGTGCCTTCCTGGCCTCCTAGAGCTGGACCCAAAGAGACCCATGACGGTGGAGCCATCAAATGCCCCAGGAGTAGGAGGGGCACGGCTAAGCTCAGCCAGGGTGCTTTCCCATCCCCCTCCCTCCTGCAGGCTCTCTGCTCCTACACCTCCCAAATTCCCTTCCGCTACTGCCAACATCCGAGGTGGCAATGGGAAAGGAAAGAAGAGACAACACTGGAGGAACTGACTCTTCACCTGACATTCAGAATGATTTAAAGAAATCCCCTGCTCTCCAGACTGACTGGCAAGGTCAACAAACCACCTGGAACGAATCATCACTGACTAGAATAACAACAGAGCAGATTCCTCAGCAAACAGTGTGAGTGCCAAGGGCAGCAGGGAATCCCCCAGAGCCTAAGCCACACCCTCAGCTCTTCCCCAAAGCATTCTCAAGGGAACACCCGCATTGCTGCATGGCTATCTGCCTGGTGAAGCCTTTCCAACACGTGGATGGGGCAGAAGACACTAGGAAAACATGCCTTTCCCAAGCTGTGTCCCCACCATTAAACCTAGCTTTCCTCCGAGCGCTGGTCCCGGGTAAACAGAGGGGACGTGGTGGGCTTACCTGATGGTAAGTCTGAAAGATCATGCAGACGGCGCAATGAGGGGCCTGCTGGGCCATGGCCTCGTTGAATTCCTTTTCGGCCTCAAAGTTTGGAGGTCGGTTCTGCCACAGTTGGCTCAGGGGCTTGGCCCAGGCCTCCGTCTCCTCAGCCTCCTCCTCGGGGGTCCCCTGTTCTGATACATCTAGAGGAAGAAGCAGGGGCGTGAGTCAGTCAGCACCAGCCCTGCACAGCTATGGCTCTGCCCAGGGTTCTGGTCCCAGGTTTGGACTATCCCAAGATCCTATGGGTGACAAAGGCAAAGGGCAGAGGCGATCTGCAAAAGACTCCTTCAGTACTTGGATGATGCTGTGGGGAGCCCTGCAATCCACAGCTACAGCCCCTCCAATGACCTTCTCACTCCTTCCCAGACAGGCGTACTTTCCAAGAGACCCTGGAGTCCTACGCTGAGTAGCCCAAGGAAAGCTCTGGAACATAACTACGGAAGATACCCATTTATGTGTTTACTCCTTGCAACCCAAGCTCAGTGCAAATAAACAGTTATCTCCTCCGCCTTCAGTCCTGTTTAATCCAAAGGGATCTGGCAGCTGCATGTGACCTCGGTGAAGGGCACCATAGCATATTTAGGCCGATGCAGACAATTATAACCAACCCCCGTAAGCCCCGTCAATCAGGCCTAGCCAGGAGCCGTGGTGCCAAAATCCAAGTACAGATATTTTCTGCATCCCGGCCAGAACAAGAGTGATCGAGACAGGAGGGAAGAAACAGAAACGGACTGCTCACAATCACAACAGAAAACCTACCACACTGACATCTGCTCCGCTTATAAAACCAAAAGTGGCCAAGAATCGTCCTACGTGTGAATACTGAACGAACGATGAAAATGTTCACTATGTTAAATAAAAACTGTAGGAATCAAAATTTTACAGTTTACATAGATAAAACTTCATTGAGCTACACAGTTAAGGCATATGTACTGCACTGAGTATGTTATGCCTCAACTGAGAAAAAATGTTCTCAGTGGAGAGAGGGGTGCGTGAGACTAAAAGAGACTAAAGAAACTTTCAAATGCAGTGCGTGACCCTAGTTTGGTTCATACTGGTTTAAAGGGAAAAAGCTATAAAAACACATTTTTAGAATGAGCAGGGAAAGATGAATATGGACTGAGGATCAGGACATTATGAAGTTACTGCTTACTTTCCAAGGTGTTATGACAGTGAACTTTATATGGGAGACAATCCTCCTTAGGAGATGCCTATCGGTACACTTTAAGTGAAGTGACTTGACGCCTACAGCTGACTTTCAAACAACACAGCAAATATGCATGTACTTGTTCGTACATAAGCAACGCATAGGGAGAGACAAGTGATTATGGCAAAATGGCAACAGCTGTTGAATACTGGAAGCGACACAGTATTCTTACTGTTTCAACTTTTCCACGTTTGAAATTTTTTAATCGTAAAAAGTTTGAGGGAGGCATATTATGATCTCACGTTATTATACAAAGACATACGTGTACATAATTTAACATCTGACGAGGACAGTCAGGAAGATTAACACATTAAAGTGTTCACAGTAGTCATCTCTGTGGGGTAATCTTGCTGTCCTCTTTGTAACTTTTTCCGCTTCCCCAGTTTTCCACAGTCTACATTGCTTTAGCGCACTGGGGAGAAATCAAGAAGCTAGGCTGCTGCGATCCAGAGGACCTGAGACCCCCACAGGGGCTGGAGGAAGACCCCAGAGGGCTTCTAAGACTCCGCATGGAAGTCTGCCTGCTTCCGGCTACAAGGTCTGAAGAGGCTTTCCCACCAAGCTTATCATGATCTTTCTACCAAGGAAAACAGTAGAGATGGGCATCGACATCAGATCAGAAAGGGAACGTGAGGTTTGTGGAGCTGAGGAAGGGTTGATGAGACTCTGGGCTTTCCATGGGAGCAGGCAAGGACAAGACAGGGTAAGAGGAGGCTGGGCATCAGGCAGCAGTAAAAAGGGGCCTGGTCACTGGCGGATCTTACGGGGTCTGTGGGCCCCGGGAAGCACAGGAGACCACACTGCACTGATGGCGATCACTCCCGGAGCTCCAGTTCTCCTCTGCATCCCTGCCTACTCCCATCTGTCTCCTTCACAGGCTCCTCTTCCTCAGTTTTCCTAACCCCTGCCTCTGTGCCCTCTCCCCGAGCAGCCGCATTTAATAGAGATAACAAATACCACCTCCACACACCCCAAGCAACGCTAGAACCCAGGGAGGCACTCAGCTCAGGCTTCCTCTTCCTACCACCCTCACAGCTCCACGTCAGGTTGCCAAACCCAGTGGACTTTATCCTCCCCCACCCCTACTTCCACTGCCCTAGTTCAGACCCTCATATCTCACAGAGGTCATGACAAAAGCCCTCTGCTCCTAAGATGCAATCCCTAGGAAAAATCTTTTTTTTTTAATTAATTTATTTATTTATTATTTATTTTTGGCTGTGTTGGGTCTTCATTGCTGTGCATGGGTTTTCTCTAGTTGCGGTGAGCTGGGGCTACTCTTCATTGCGGTGCGTGGGCTTCTCATTGCGGTGGCTTCTCTTATTGCAGAACATGGGTTCTAGGTGCACGGGCTTCAGTAGTTGTGGTACGCAGGCTTCAGTAGTTGTGGCACGCAGGCTTCAGTAGTTGTGGCACGCAGGCTTCAGTAGTTGTGGCACGCAGGCTTCAGCAGTTGTGGCACACAGGCTTCAGTAGTTGCGGCTCGCGGGCTCTAGAGCACAGGCTCAGTAGTTGTGGCGCACGGGCTTAGCTGCTCTGCGGCATGTGGGATCGAACCCATGTCCCCTGCATTGGCAGGTGGATTCTTTACCACTGCACCACCAGGGAAGTCTAGGAACAATCTTTCTAATGCAAATCCAACTGCATCACCCCTCTGCATAAAACACTTGCAAGGCTCGGAACGCCCATGGGCAAAGTCCTCTGGCTCACGACCACCTCACTCCTCCTCCTCTGCCCATCCCACCCTGGCCTGGCCCTGTAACGCCAGCTGCAGCAAGCTGGTTCCTCTGAGTATAACTTCCTGCTTGTCTTTGCCATGGTTACTGGCACTGTCCAGTCTGCCTGGATTAACATCTCCTCCCTTTAGATCAGTGCATTACCCTGTGAGCTTCCTGAGGGCATGGACACATCTCAGTTATATTTGTCACCACATTCAGCACAGGGCTTGGCATCAGTTACAGAACCTGTTATCCTGAAAAATCAGCCTTGGACCTCCTAAAAGAGGGAAGAACTTGCATCCAATTATCCCGTATTAGGCACATTCCAAGACACTCAAACGTATAATGAAACCTGATTATAAATCCCATAACCTGAAATCCTACCCTCTTTATGGAGTATCTGGGAGAAGAGCTAAGCCACAGGCCCACCCCTGGCCCTCAGCTTGGCCCCCTGAGGTCCTATCGGAGGAGGTCCTGATGCAGTGAGAGCGGCTTTCCTGTGGTGAAGAGTGAAAACAACACTTACCATCATCGCTGACGCAATCCTGCAACACGAGCGGGTGGTGGCGGGGGAGCTTGCTTAAGGGCTGACGACGGCCCTTGGACTTCTTACTCTCCTCCAGAGAAAACATGTATTCATCCGCAACCTGGACAAACCACAAGAAGGAATCAAGTTGGTCTTGCCTCCACTTCCGGATACAGCAAAGTCAGTCTTACAATAAAAACCAAGGGAAAAAAAAAAAAAAAACCAAGGGAAAGAGCGGGGCAGAGAGACACAGAGAAATGGAAAACCCGACATGGAAAACACCTGACTTAGAAAAAGCCAAAACGACAGTGTCATACAAACCAGTGTAAACCAGGATTATATAAACCGTTTAGGGCAAAATTGGTGCCTAGTCAGTGTGGGTCCTGGCCTTCTCAGAAGCAGGCTGAAACAAATGTACCAAAAATAAACCTACTCCAGCTCTAAAGGAGAGCCCCTTCCTTCAGCTCACTGACATGTGTCCACGTCTGAGAGCCCCAGAGGCCCCTTTCCTTGGACCAGGAGGCCAGTAGCACCCGTTACAAAGTATCAGGCAGCTGGGCCAAACAGGTTTGAAAGGCCAGAGCACCCCTCATTCAAAGGGGTGAGGAATAGCGAACCCATTAAAAAGAAAGTAGGCCACTTCTCCTCGTGCACTCTCAAGACCTCAGCTCTAGCTGATACTCTTTGATCCTCTTCAGGGAAGAACGTCCGCCAGGACACAGAGCGCCTCTGAAACTCTGGCCCACTGCAGAAAGAAAGGTTGATTTAACGCTGCATTTACATAATGTCAGAGCAAATGTAATTAGGTTTAAGGTGTACGGGACTGAACCAGTAATACCACATCAGAGCTTCCTTCTAACCAACATATTTAACACTTGGTTATGCTGACATTAGGAGACACGGGTTATAGCAAAACCCACTGAGCAAAGAAATGAGGCCTGAAGAGGGCCACTTTGCAACCGTGACCAAAACCAATGCCTTAGAGCGCTGCAGGGAAGTGTCAGCACTGCGGTGCCACCTTGGAGAAGGGACACTGGGCCTGCAGACTCCACGTGCAACTACACAGAACCCCAGGACTTAAGGCCCACACTTGGAATGTCAAGAAAAACCAAATGCTGAGCAAATCACAGAGCCTGCTCTTCTAAACATAAATTGAGGGTCTATTTGCCTATTCATTCAACAGATATTTACCGAGACCCTACTGAGTCTGAAGGTCTGCCCAGGGAAGGAATGTGTGAAGAGATGGTACCGCTAGGATGTGCTCCCTGCTTACGTGAGTGACGATGCTCACGGCAGCGTGCCATGCGGTGGAGGAGTGAGGATGGTAGGGATCTCCTACCGAGGAGGTCCACGAAAGGCTAACACAAGCACAGGCTTTAATCAGCCCTGAACTACACCGACAGCCTAAAGCAGCAGTTTCCAAAATGCACATCAAGAGGCCTGAGAAAGCCTCCATCAGAGTGAACAGGTGGGGTTCCGTTCCAACCACAACAGCCCTGCTTTTGATTTACATTTTTTAAATGAGTAAGAGGTCACTTAAAGAAGGGGTTCTTTGTCTAAAACAAACTGGAAATACCAAATTTATCTGACAGTGTTACCAGGAAAATAAAAAATGTAGGGATATGCACCCCAACACACGTATACTTACTGATGAATTACATACACTAATGTACTTTAAAACAAAACACTTTAAAACAAAAATAGACTGTAAAAGGATTAAGATAAAAATAAAGTTCCATTATCTGATTCCTGCATCCCCGTAATCTTCTTGCATCCCCTACTACGAAGACCACCTAGGTAACAGGCCTAAATGTGAGATGTGGCAGAGACCAGGAAGTAAAGGCATGAGAATAAAGGAACCAATGAAGGTGGGGATTTCCAGCCTGGGTCTCCAAGGTGAGAGAGACTAAGAGGGCTCCTGTGGATGAGGGGCGAGTGGTAACAAGCCAAGTTAGCCAAGTTAAATGTGCTGCGTATGGTACACACAACACCTACCTGTGGGTCCTTCATCTGGATATAATACCCAGGGGGCACGAAGAAATTCAGTCTGGGAGTTCAGAAAGGTCAGAGCAAGAGCTGTGGATTTGGGAATCCTCAACATTGGGCTCGGAATTTCAATCGTGCAATGGATGAGATGATCAGTGGAAGATAAACTGACTGAAGACCAAGCCTTCCAGGACAGGAGTAAGAAGAAAGAGGAGATGCTGGGGGAAAGGGGCCCTCAAGTGGGAAACCCACAGTCCAAACACTACAGAAGAGCTGAGCAGGCAGTGGCCAAGGGACTCAGCAACTGGGAGGTGCCAGGACTTTTTCAGAGATAAGTTCCAGTAGACACACAATAAGGAACTAGGGAGTGCGTACACCACACAGACTATTTTTGCGAAGACCAGGAAAGGAATGAGATGGTAGCTTGAGAAGGAAATTTCCTCCAATTGTATTTTAAGATAGGGGCTTTGTGAGTATGGTTTTATGGGTGAAGAAGCTTGTCCCCCAAAGATGCAGAGTCCTAATAATCCCTGTGAATACGTTAGGTTAACATGACAAAGAACTGTTAAGGCTGCTAATCAGGTGACCATCATCCTGGATTATCTGGATGGGCCCAATGTATTCAAACAGCGCTTAATAATGGAAGAAGGAAGCAGAAGAGTCACTGTCAAAGTGAGGTGACATGAGCAAGACTTGGCCAGATGTTGCTGCCTTTAAAGGTGGAAGGCAAGGGTCATGGCCAAGGAATACGGGTGCACCCAAGGAAGCTGGAAAGGGCAAGGAAATGGACTCCCCACAGAAAGGTACAGAGCCCTGAAGACATCTTGCCTTTAGCACCATGAGGCCTATTTCAGACTTCTGAACTGAAGAACAAGAAGATGGTAAATCTGTGAAGTTTGTGTAACTTGTTAAAGCAGCAACAGAAAATGAATATGGGGTAGGAGGTGGAGACGAATCATTTTACAGGCAAGCACTGGAGGAGGCAGAGGGGTCAGGACCAAGAACCCCAGAACTTGGCTTCGGGAAAGGAGGAGGCCACCTCTGTCCACATCTGTTTAACCAAAGGGCTTCCCGAGAGCCCAGCAGATATGCCCAGCGTACCATGCCTGGTGCTGCGGCAACGCAGAGATGGTGATACGGGATTTCTAACCGTAAGGGGCTTACAACCCAGCCAGGGTCTAAGTCTGCCCTTTCTGCTACCATCACTCTGCCTCTGACCAAAGCGGTCAGATCTACTCAAATATTTGAACATCCTCCCACTTTTTCTCCTCTTCTGGCTAAATACTCCTCCTCCAGTTCCTCACAGTGCTGCCTTTCCCTGCAATGTACTCCAGTTTCTAACTTCCCACAGGATTTAACAGAAAAGGCTGGGTTCAAACCCTCGTTCAACCATTGAGCCAGGTGAGCCCGAGCAAGTGGCAGCCCAGTAAAAAACGGGGTGAAGAGCACTGCCCCTCAGAGCTCTTTGTGAGGATGGGGGGGATGGCACGCAAGGTCTCCCAGGCCGCTGCCGGCAAGAGAGCTGGAGCTCCAGGCTCTCTCTTGAGTTCTCTGTTACCCCCGACACGTGGGTTGCCAGGTCACGGTCAATGTTCTTGACGGGGCTCGTTCTGTACAAAGAACCAAGTGTTCTCTCTCCTTCTTTAGGGAACTCACTTTTTCAAAGCAGCCTGAACTAACAAGAACTTCTGCAGCAGATACGTTGCTGTGAAAGCTCGGGCGGTGGTGCTTCAGCAGTCAGTCACCAGGGGCCCTTTCACCTTGGCCCCTGACACAAGACGGCAGCACGCTGACTGAGTAGCAGATGACCCGAATTACACCTTGGGGGACGCTCAAAGTGAGAGGAGGGGGCCCACAGCTGCTTCCAGATATAGACACAAAGCTAACAGACCTCTCCAGGGACACGCAGAGTGCCTCAGCTTCTGCCCAAGCCTTGACTGTCAGTCTGCCATCCCACCCAATCAATCAACCCTCAAGTCAGCTTCTTACTGGAGCTAAACTTCCATTCGCTCCACCCATGTTTACAGAGGCTCCTAGACCAGGCCCCGGGGACCACGCCGGTGCCTCAAGAGGCGAGGCTGGATGTGGCCCAGTACCTGGCTCCTAGAAGTGCACCTTCACCCGCCTGTGACAATCGCACCCAGACCAAGACAGCATCTTAGACAAGGAGCGAAGGCTGGAGGGACTGGAAGGAGAAAGGGACGCAGCTGAGAAGCAACGAGAGGTTTCCAGGAATACTGGCTTTTGAAAAGGAGCTGGGCCCCAATGAGCACTGGACTGTTCCAGGACAGACAAGTGCCTCTTCCCACCTCAAAACTACCTGCAGCCTGCTGATGGCTGCACAGAATACGAAGGCACTTAAGGCCCCTGGGCTGTACACTGAAAAAGGGTTAGAGTGGTGTTTCATGTCATGTATATTTTACCACAATTAAAAACCCACCTGCAGCCATCTTCTCCTGTGCCCGCCTCTGCTAGAGACCCCAGCCCTCCCTCCTGTCAGAGCTCTCTCCCTCTCCCACCCTCATTATGTCCCACCGCCCCTCTTTAATACAGGCCCACTCGGCCGGCTGCCACCATCTTCCACCCTCTCCTCCCCGGCTCTGCACACACAACTCTCTCCTAGCTCCTGAACCTCTGGCTGCTCTCTTCTGCTTGTCCTTCTCCTTCCCAGGCCCTCTACCAACACCCGCACTGTGAAAACTGTTCTTCATGTTCCACATGCCCCACGGGCGAACTCTCCCACACCCACCAACACCCTCCAGGTGAAGGTGACTCCCAAAACTACCCACCTAAGGTGGGTGTATGCACGTCTCCAATGCCTGCCTCACAAGCAGGTCGCACTCAGCATGCCCCAGGTTGAACTCACACCTGAGTCACACGCAAATAACCCCTTCCCTTTTCCTGCCACCTCCATCCTCCACTGATACACCCCTGTCCATCCGGTAAGTAACACGAGCCAGAATTCCAGGTCACCCCTGCACTGCCCTCCCACTTACCCCACACCAGCCCCCGGCCCCACGCTCCCACCTTCCAAGCAGTCATTACCCCAGCCCCCTCCATCCACCCCTGCCAGCACCTCACGGCTCAGGTCCTCACCACCTCTCAGACTAAAGGTACAGGTTCCAAACTGATTTCCCTCCTGCAAACCATTTTTCCTCCTGTCCTGAAGGAGCAGTATTTGATTATAAAAGTAACACGTATTCATAAAAAGTATTCAGACAATTTATAAATGCAGGAAGTGAAAATCATCTATAATTTCATCTTCAAGGGAACCGCTGCTGTTTCTAATCTTGCCTCCTTCCTCCCCCAAAAACCTTTATACTGCTTCCAAAATGATCTTCCAAGACATCAAGGCAAAGCTTAAAAAACGCTTCACTGGGCAATCCAAAGAACTGACAGTTTCTTTTGAGTGAGTCAGTGGCAGGTGGACAGAGGGGCACTGCTCTAGATTAAGGCAGACTTAAGAGACATAATGAACAGACATAAGATGTAAGATTAATTAAATCTTGATTCAAACAAACCTACTGTAAAATAAATTTTGTTTAGACTACTGAGGAAATTTGATTGTGAACTGGGTATTAGATGATGCTAGAGAATTTCTGTAATTTTGTTAGGTATAAAATGGCATGGTGATTAAGAAAACACCCATATTTTTTAGAGATACACACTGAAGTAGGGAAGAAATCACATGACATTCGGATTTGCTATAAAATACTTCAGCAAATAAAAAAAGGACAGATGGGGACTTCCCTGGCGGTCCGGTGGTTAGGACTCAGCGCTTTCACTGCACCAGAGGTTCAATCCCTGGTCAGGGAACTAAGATCCCACAAGTTGCACAGCCACAAAGAAGAAAAAAAAAAAGGACAGATGAAGCAAATGTGGCAAAATACTGACAACTGTTAGATCTTGACGATCAGTATTTGTGGTTCATTGTATTATACCATATGCATCTTTGTGTTATTAAAAAATGTGTTATAAAAAAAAAAAAATGTGTTATAGAAATCTTCAATGCATCTTTGTGTATTAAAAAACGTGTTATAGAAATCTTCAATCTCCGAAAACACATGGCAGGGAAACTTACACTGCCCCCGACCCCGACTCTCAAGTCAAAGAGCCTCAGAACTCCAGGACCCGGCTCCTGACACGGTCCACCTGCACCTCCCAAGGCCTTCTCATCCCATATGCCTGAGACCAACAAAACCACTGTGGACCCCCGACCTGCTCTGACCCTGGCATGAGCCCCCAGCACCAAACAGAACCCTCTCCTCCCCTAGATTCCCGCTCCAATTTCATCCCATCCTCCCAGCATGCTCCCACTAAGCTCCTTCCCCTGCTGTCTCTCTGCCTCCTCACCCCAACCCCAGGCTGAGCTGCTAACTCTTCCACTTGTGCTACGATGCTCATCACCAGGTACTAGAATTCCCTGCTCGCATCTATTTGCCTAGACTATGAGCTCCTTGAAGGCACAGTCCTAGCCCAGAGCAGGCGAACAAACCATTACAGAGTAAAACGAAGAGGATGCCAGCACGTCAAGGGGAGAGGTGGGAGAGATGGCAGGTGACGCAGCCGAGAAGTTATTACCATCAGGCTGCAGCTGAGAGGTCCACACACAAACAAACAAGAACCAGGAAGACATGCTACGCTTACGGTTCTGGAGCAGGGGTTGCACGAGAGAGGCGTGTCAGAGAGAAGCCTCCTCTCCCAGCCTATTCCCGCGGGAGGACGCCTGGCTTTCATTTTCTGGCATCTGCCTTTTGCAGAGGGAGTGCATTCCTGTGTGCACAACACACAGAAGGTGAGTGGGAAACTCTCTGCCACTGTGAGAGGGGCCTGAGTCGTCCAGGGCCACCTGTGACTAGGTGGGTCATCTGTAACTGAGGGTAAAATGAGTGGCAGGGCCATTCAGCCACAGGTTAGAAGCCACTCTCTTCAACCATTTTAACTGGTAACAAAGTGGCATTCTGGGCTTCCCTGGTGGCGCAGTGGTTGAGAATCTGCCCTGGTCTGGGAAGGTCCCACATGTCGCGGAGCAACTAAGTCCGTGCGCCACAGCTACTGAGCCTGCGCGTCTGGAGCCTGTGCTCCGCAACAAGAGAGGCCGCGACAGCGAGAGGCCCGCGCACCGCGATGAAGAATTGCCCCCCCTTTCCGCAACTAGATAAAGCCCTCTTATAGAAACGAAGACCCAACACAGCCAAAAATAAATAAAAAAAAAAAAACAAAAACAAAAACAAAGTGGCATTCTGAGTGCCATGTGCCCGCCTCCTGTATCCATAACTTAACTGGTTCCTAATCGGGGAGGAAAAAAGATAGCTATTATTCATGTATTGCCCCCACCACCAAAAAAAAAAAGCCACAAAAAACTTGACTGTGGTAAGATTGCTTCAGCAGTAACATGTGATCTGAACAACGCATTCAAGTGTCTAGTAAGTCCTTGCTATTGTTAGCGGCTTCTGTGGTTGTGAATGCAGCTGGAGGAAAGCAAGTCAGGACAGGGCAAGAGAAGGACAGCGTGGCCTGCAGAGACAGCAGGATGCACAAGAGGGCACAGAGCTTTGGGAAGGATGGCTGGGATGCGGCCACAGGGAACCTAAGGGGTTCTGGTTTCCAAGCAGAAGAGCCCTCTCCTGTGGAAGCAGCCACAGGACGGCGGAGGGAGCGGCGATCAGAGGCAACGAGAAGGCTGCACGGTGGTGTATGGTGGATACCCCTATGCCGTGTGAGAGGGAGGGGGGACCTTCACGTGGAGAAAGGGGGTCTACAGAAACTGAGCCCGAGATTCAGAGAAGGCAGAAAGAAAAACTACATCGGGTGTTCAAGACAAGGGGAAAAACCAACCACAGAAAGGAACTGCTGGAAAACCTAGAGGGATTTTAAGTGTCAGTATTTCAGCCAAAGAAAAGATAAAGCCAACAAGCCAATTGTTAATATGAAGAAATAACAAGGGTACACGTGGAGCTCATGACAGTAGTCTATTTGCATATACTTTTAAAATGTTTCGTAATAAAAACTTTTAGACGATAAATTTTTCAAAGGTGAAGGGAAGGGAACGGGGAAGTCTGTGCTGACTTCTACTGCCTGCCAATGACCCCAGCCTGGGCTGCAACTTACCCATAGGCTGCGAGGCTGGGGAGAGAGCAGGTCACTCAGGGCAGGTCTGAGTCGGCTGCACCCAACGTGGCCCTGCTGTATCCCACTCAGACCCGCCAAACGCCTTTCTACACAGAACAAACAAAAGACAGAGCTTTTGGCAACAGCGTGGCCTGAGAGGAAGCCTGAACAGACATGTCCACGGTTACAGCTCTGGAGTTCATCCTGGCCTCCAAAACGATGCTGCGTTAGCAGTGTTATACTGGGAGGGGAAGAATGAAGAGGGGAGTATAGAGGGAGAACTCCCAGGGGAGTCCAGGCTAAGAAAGGCCACCTCACCCCAAACCTCAAACCCTGCAACCACTGCCACTCTAACCCTGGCCCCGAAGGCCAGGAGGGGCAGAGGATGCACCCAACTCAGCTGAAGATCCACCAAGGGTAGCCACTGAGGCTGCAAGGCAATTCTTTGGAACAACTGTCCCACAGAGATAAGAGAAAGGAACTCCGAGCAAAGAACAAGCTGAAGTGACCCACTGCCACCTGGCTTTTGCTTGACACAATTGCAGACTGGCGGTCCATCCTGAGGGTCTCTCCTGCCATCTGGGACTCTGCAGCAGCCCAGCCCCAGAACCACCTCCCTCCCCAACACAGGAGGCCCCCTGTCCCCCACCCCACCCAGCACCCACACCTCAGCCAGCTCCCGCTCGTTGATGCTCCTGGTGGCGCCCCCTTTCTTCCTCGTGCATGACTCTCCTGCGGTGACCCTGTCGTCCCCCTTGGCGTAGCTGTGCACAGTGAGGACTCCCGTTTGCCCTTGGGCTCGGCAGGACAGAGGCTCACTGGTTTCTGAATCGGAAGAAATAGAATCCCGTGAAGAACCAGAGCCCAGGCTGGAAGATGACTTCTTTTTGGAGCCTGAGAAGACGAGGCGACCCCCAAAAGAAACCGGATTCACAGAAAGGTCCAAGGCGGCCGCTTCCTGGTCCTCCTCCTCCTCCTCATCCTCCTCTTCCAGCTTGACATTTTTAAGCTCTTCAAATTTGACTTCAGTGGAGTCGGAATAATCTGAAACACACAGACACAATGAACAGAGCCCACTTTCTCTTGTGCTTCTGAACTTCAAGAAAGGCAGAGTAGGGCTTCCCTGGTGGCGCAGTGGTTGAGTCCGCCTGCTGATGCAGGGGACACAGGTTCGTGCCCCAGTCCTAAAAAAAAAAAAAAAAAAAAAAAAAAGAAAGGCAGAGTGACAAGACCAAGGAACGTGGGCAGCAATTGAGGCCTGGCTCTGAACTCTGACTCCACCACCAACAGGGTCCCTGTGTGATCTGGGGCGAGCTGCTTAGCCTCTCTGGGCCTCCAGTTTCATCCTCTGTAACTTGAGGATGCTACCACCTCTCTCCAGGGTTCTTAAATAAGATTGCTGCGTGTAAGGTGGGAGCACAGCCTTGCACACAGCAGACACTCAGTTAAGTGGCAGCTGTCACTTCCTCAGAAGTCTCCTGCAGCTCAGCAGAGACCCAGAGAAGCCGGGCTAGAAAGACAGCTCAACAGAAGGCAGCAGGGCCCCAGGGTCCAAGTCCATAGTGCTGACTGGCTCTCAGCAGACACTCCAAGGCCCTGTCGACACAGAGATCCTCCAAACCTGACCCGAGACTGATACAAGCCCCTTCCTAACACATCTATCCTCAACAACTGTCCTAGTGAACGCTTTCAAACACTGTACTGGACCACACTGTCTGTCCTCTCCTAAAATACAAACGGCCTCTCAAGCCTCCCAATGAGCAAACTCTCAGGCGGCAGGCAGTCCCCACATCGTCTCATCCCATTTCTCAGGTCGCTCCTGTGACACACCCGTCTCCCACCCTTCCCACCCCTTGTTCAAATCACAGGACATCACTGCCAGCTCCCCAAGCAGCTCATGCTTGTGCATGTCTCTGGGCCTGGGCCCTGCTCCTCCTATCCGGGAAGCCCCTTCTATGTCCCCCCAAGTCTGTCTGCCTGGAAAATCGCTGCTTACTCTGCAAGAGTTAATTCACGGGCACTTCACCAGGCAGAGAGGGTGGGCGGGGGCCTTTCCCCCACGTTCCTCAGCCGCCCTGGGTGACCCCAACCAAAGCGCTTCCCACACTCCAACCACACCATCTGCTCACAGACCCGCCTCCCCTTTGTCACATCTGCGACCCCGCACTGGTGTGGCGTCCAACACAGAAAAGAATGATTAGGGCTGTGGGGGAAAATACCATAACCAACTCACCTGGGAAGGTGAGACCGTCCTCAACTTGGCGCACGGAGCTGTGGGTGGGCCTCACAGGAGCAAGGGCGGCCTGGCACTCCGCCATATCGTACTGTCCAGAGCCCAGCTCCTCCCTGGGGAAGAGCTCGCTCTGACTCACCTCCTGTGGGATTTCAAGACAAACTCGGTGCCTCTTTGTCCCGATACGGTGCTTGGCCAGGCTGCAAGGAGGAGGGCAAACTTTTTAAGAGCCCCAGTGTACATTCGCTTACACAAACACCTCCCCACGCAACCCCAACTCAACGGCCAGAGCCTGCTTCACACTTTGGTGCCACCTGAGACCGGGGACCTCACCTCCCTGAGCCTGTTCCATCAAATGCAAACAGGGATGTCACCACCCCCTTCACAGGTTTGACATGAGGCTTAAGAAGAGGTGTGCTGAGCACCTGGCAGAGCGCCTGGTGTACAGCAGGTCCCAGATAAATGTTCCTCCTTTCTTCCCCACATAGCCCAAGAGAAACTCTCCTGAGGACAGATCCTCTGGCTCAGACACCAAGGACCCTGGCCCCTGCCCTTGTGAGTCTCATTTCCTTCACTACTCTCTCCTTTTCAAAAAGCCCTCAAATGGGGACTTCCCTGGTGGCACAGTGGTTAAGAATCCGTCTACCAATGCAGGGGACACGGGTTTGAGCCCTGGTCCGGGAAGATCCCACATGCCGCGGAGCAAGTAAGCCCGTGCGCCACAACTACTGAGCCTGCGCTCTAGAGCCTGCAAGCCACTACTGAGGCCGCGTGCCACAACTACTGAAGCCCGCACACCTAGAGCCCATGCTCCGCAACAAGAGAAGCCACCGCAATGAGAAGCCCGCACACCGCAACGAAGAGTAGCCCCCGCTCGCCACAACTAGAGAAAGCCTGCACAGCAACAAAGACCCAACGCAGTCAAAAATAAAAAAATAATAATAAATTAATAAATAAATAAATTTATTTTGTAAAAAGCCCTCAAATGGCAGTGAGAAAACTGGCTTCTCTGGCTCAGAGGGAGCCATGCCCTCGCACGCATGTGAGCCTTGCTCCAGCAGACTACGGCCCATGTAGCAGTGCTACCACCCTTGGGTGGCAGCCATGAGGAAGGGCCTGAACACCTCATTGAGGATTCTGGGGCCTGTACCAAGAAAAACATTCCCTCAGCTGTGCTCAAACACCCCACTCAGAAGCAGCCTCTCGGCAGGCTACGGAAGCTGCCAGACACGCCTCCCTCAGGCAGCTGGGCCCAAGGGCTGTAGGGTTACCTCTTCTTCAGGTCACCCTCCTCTCCATCCTCGACCCCCTCCATGTCATCCTCCTCCGGGCACTCCTCCTCCTTCCGGGCTCTCGGGGCCAGTTCACTCTCCTTGAGAAACTCGGCCGCTTCTGGCGTGGGCAGAGTGTGGTCGATGACGGTGCTGTCCTTCCCAGCTTTCCAGAGTTTGTACCTTTCTGGCTGGAACTTCCTCACAAACACGTCCATGGAGATCTTCACCATGTCCTTTCTGCAGGAGCACTGTGGCAAGGTGCCAGAGGAGCTCCAGGTGAGACACTTGCCCTGCTCCTCCCCCGAGCCCCTCCTCCCATCTCCTCCCTCCGAATGGGAAAAAACACAAGACAGTTTAAGGCTGAAATGTTTGGGTTTACAGGCTGAGGGCATAACGTCCTTGCAGAGCCTTCACACATGAAAGGAAGCAGGGAAAAAAGGGTGGAGGACACATGGCACTGGGGCGAGTCAACCTGGGCGCTAACTAGGGCACATGGAGAACGGTTAGAGATGAGGCTCAGTGTTAGACCCTGGATGGTCAATGTCCACCTTCCCTCTGCTGTCTATCCAAGCCAGAACCACAGGAGCGAGTCTACTCCCAGCCAAACGTCCAGCCCTGCTGCTTCCCTAATGTAAAACGAAGCCCTTAAGATTTCTCCTCAACAGAGAAATCCCAGAGTGGCTAAAGAAAGAAATAGCACAGTGTGTAGGTGTAGTTTTAATGCTCAATGGACTCAAGCACGGAAACCTCATTTTATACAACTCAAATCGGAACAGATCTTTTAAAATTCTTTGTGAACACAAGATGCTGGCACTTTTGCACATTCCCCGCCACTCTGCTTCTGAATTCCAGCAGCTCAAAGAAATGTTCTAATCACCAGCCAGTGTATCTAAGAAGGTTGGCTGGCTCAACCAGTCATTTTTAGACACGGTTACTGTGAAGGAAACCCAGAGGACTTACCAGCACAGCTTGTTTGCCATACTCGATCCACCGCCGGGTAGCAAAATTAGTGGACTCAGCACAGTTGAAGCCATGGTTAAAGCCGGCATGGTACCCGTAAGGGAAAGTGATCATAAATTCTCCAGCTTCCTGAGTCACCTGAACAAAAGCAGACGGGAAGCAGCTGCAGCAAACGGCAGGCATCTAGAGACCTGGGAAGTTGCGCTCCAACTCTGCTACAACTGAGCTCAGTGTCCAGGGATGGGTCACAAAACCACTGGGGACCTGGTGTCTTCTGTGACATGCAAAGCCTCTACACATCAGACACCATGACTATAATTAATGACTCATCCAGATGACACTGTTCAAGGGGGCCTGACCCTCCTCTGGCACCAGGAAGGGGTAGCCCACCTTTAATGCTTCGAGATCAAACGATGATACAGATTAGCCCTGGCCCACACCTGGTACAGAGAATCAAGTAGAATAAAGCTCCTCTGTGAAACACACGCCAGAAAGGGTGGTTTCCGCGTAAGCCAAGGGCTGCTATGTGCAAAATCCGCTCACCTTGTCAAAGGGAATTCCGTATTTCTTCAGCATTAAAGGCGAAATCAAGGTCATCTTATGGCGGAGAAAAGCCTCACAGCTCTGAGCACTGCCCGGGAAAAAGCCTGTTTAATTGAAAACGGGCACAGTTAATACACAGCCCCACGCTGGCTCTGTAACCCTGGAGTCACCTCACACCGTGCATCTCATCTACATAAGGAGGATGAATCACCAATGTGATCTCCACATATTCCTCTAGCTTCAGGTCAATCCTAAGGTTCCACAATGAACCTCTGGGCTGCCTCCTGTGTAGGCTGTTACATGGGTAATCAAATCCTGTTTGGGGGATTGCCCCAGGTGCCTCTGTTCTCACAAAGACCTTTGAAACAATTTAGAGCCTTTCTCCATTCACTGGGATCCTCAATCTTTTGTCAGTAGCACAACTACAGCACACACGACCCAAGCTCTTGTGAAATAGGCTCTGTAGAGGTACAAATCTATTAGAGTCCACTTAAAAGAACCAAAGCATAAAATTCAACTTTGACTTGATGATTTGGGTTTTTGGCAAAAGAACCAGACCCAATATGACCAATACACTATCCCTAGTCAAATAAACCCATGCATGATAAAATTGAGGCAAACACAGTCTAAGACTTAGTAAGTCCCTTCCCAAGACAAAGTGGGAAAAGGCTCTGATTTTAGTTGCTCTGATATGTCACCAATCTGGCAGTCTGGCTCACTCCCCACATGTGGGCCTGAGAAAGGACCACAGCAAGTGGACACCTTAGAGCAATGAGCGCAGCTCACAGGCAGGTCTGACCCAGCAAGCGGAGTGGACCCCGTACCTTTGGCCAGGCGCTCCAGCCGCTTTCCGTGCTCAGGCGGGACGGAGTACCTGCAAGCACAAAGAAGCATCAGCCGCTGAGCAGAGGGGCTCGTCCCCCCTTTCAGAACAGCTTGAAATATCAGACTTTTCAACTTCACAACCACGAGAACTAGATAGGGATCTGGAGAAATAAAGTAGCAGACTGTTTGGGCAGAGGAGGGCAGAGCACACGCAGAAGTGTGAGCGATTTTATCTTTTATATTCATTCATTTAACAAGACATTTATTGAATATTTATCATGAACCAGGATTTAGGGTACACACTCAATGTTGCTCTCCTTTATAATGTTGTTCATGCAATAAAAGTTAAAAAAAAAAAAAAAGGAGGAGGATGGCATTAAAGTGCTCCTGGCAGAGCCTGAAAGGCCTGACTGGGATGAGATAGAGGGAGGAAGATGGGAAACGATGTGACAATGGATCAGGTACCAGAGACCTGGCCCCTATGTGCTGAGCCCATTTCCCTTTGTCTCCACAACCGTGTACTGATTATCCAGTAAGCATTCACTCCTCCACCCCCGTGCGTATCTAGACACCATAGGAACTGCCCTTCATTAAAAAACGAACAGAATAAATAAAAAACACATGGAGGACTATTTAAAACTTTTGCACAACTGTTAAGCTTTATATTCGGGAACTCATGGTAAGTCTGATTTACCCTTACAATGCATTCTAAAGATGATTCCACAACAAAACCTTTCCATCCCAAATAGCTTTGTTATTATGCAACAAAACAGATGAGGAACTGAGGAAAATGTTTGTCACCTAAAGGACTCTGTGATCCACCAGGAAACATTGCACAGAAGTCTCTAAAGGAACCACTTCAGATGACCTAAAGAGTGTATATAGCAACTAGAAAATCTCTTGACCCGAGAACAAAAAGTCCAACTTCAGGGAACTTCAGAGTGAACATGGTGAAGACACAAAAGCTAGAGTCTAGAAGTCTAGCCACCTACGGAAGGAACTGGGACAGTAGTTAGGGGGTAATCACAGGCTCAAAAGGGTTTTCCCCCTTCCAAGACTGGAAACTGCAAAGCATCTGCCAGAAGAAAAGAAAAGCCCTGGGAAAGGATGTGGCTGAAGGTACTGGAAAGGAATGGAGACAGATACAGTCTGCACGACTCCCCATGGCCTGGCCACGGTGTCCCCTCCGGCCTCCTCACTCTTCCGTCCTCACACACAGCACATAAACCACAAGGGACTTCCTTCCTCTAGTTACTCAAGACACCGTGCTCGCTCTCAAGTGTCCTTGCACGTGTTGTTACAACCACCCAGGCACCCTTCCCTCAGTCCCCCTTCCGAACCCACCACCACCACACCCAGCCACGTCCTCATCTGCGAGCTCTCGGCTCAGCTGTCACCTCTTCCAGGGGAGCCTTCTCTAGTCCCCATGCTCACACACCTTCCTGTGTGAACCTATTACAACCACTGTTCCCCATCAGAGCTTTTCTCCCACTTTCTCTCTCCTGACCAGTCCCCTAGCGGTGTGAGGGTGGGCACCTCATCTGTCTTTTGCTTTGCCGAAGGCAGCATCTTCGCTAACATGCTGAGATAGACGGGTGGGTGCAGGAAGAAACGAGAGAGCTTTCTCTGATTTCTCCCCAGCCAGACGGCAGCCTCAGTGGAGAACGGGGAGCGGACGCTGAGTGGTCCTGCGTCCCCTCGTGAGTAAAGCACACACTGCTGCTCACCAAATATTTTTTCCATGAGGAAAAGAAAGCTTTCTATCATCTGAAGAAGTGACTCCAGTCTTGGAAGTCTGCCTCTAAGGAATGCCTCAGGCCTGTTCAGAAAAAGGAACCAGACAGTGGGAGAGGCCCCATGGCTCTCGGTCACTCAGGCACCTTTCTGTTTTCATACTGTGGTACTAAGTGCCTGGCCTGCTAACGCTTGCTACTCCCAAGGGCAGGGAGAGCACCAGAGCTCAAACAGCACCTTACTGCTTGAAAGTCGGAACAAAATGTAACACACCAGTCCCACCCTAAGCCTGCCGAACCATAATCTGCCTTTTGCCCGATTCCAAAGTGTTCCCTGGGTACATGAAAGCTGAGAAGCCCCAGTGCCAAGCGCAGGCCGACTTTACCAGGATTTGGGTTCTCCGAAGTGCAGGTAATTGATGCTGTACAGGTCCATGTCTTCAGTGTGCCAGGCAAAGGATGTCTTCCACATGCCGAAGTACAGGTATGGGGTGTTCACGCCCTCAATGGTGATCCCGCTCTCCTTTTCCACCAAGTCCAGGATTGTTTTCAGGCGACCAATATTCCACTCATCAACATGCTGCAGAGGAAGTTACACTGAATATAAACTGAGGCTCTGAACCCACCAATCACAGAGCAGGTCACAGGTGAGCTGTCACTCCTAACAAAGATTAGGAATAATGTTGAAACTACATGGCCCTGAAGACCACAGCACCCCTCACTTGCTGTTCAGAGCTGCCACTGGAACTGACGCCATTATACCTCTGAAGGGCAAACACCAGTTGGTGAACAACACTGAACACTAGTACATGAAAGATGAAAAAGGAGGGACAGCCACCTGTTCTAAACCCAAGAGGAAGAGTTTGCACGGAAGCTAAAGACACTTAGGTCAGGACTTCCCTGGTGGTGCAGTGGTTAAGAATCCGCCTGCCAATGCAGGGCACAAGGGTTCGGGCCGTGGTCCAGGAAGATCCCACATGCCGCAGAGCAACTAAGTCCGTGCACCACAACTACTGAGCCTGCACTCTAGAGCTCGCAGCCACAACTATTGAGCCCACATGCCACAGCTACTGAAGCCCGCACACCACAACTACTGAGCCTGCACTTTAGAGCTCGCAGCCACAACTATTGAGCCCACATGCCACAACTACTGAAGCCCGCACACCTAGAGACCATGCTCCGCAACAAGAGGAGCCACCGCAAAAAGAAGCCCATGCACCGCAACGAAGAGTAGCACCCGCTCACCGCAACTACAGAGAGCCCGCGTGCAGCAACGAAGACCCAACTCAGCCAAAAATAAATTAATTTTAAAAAAAAGAAAAAGAAAGAAACTTAAATCGAAAGAGGAAAGTACTGTCAAACCATAAAAAATACAAAGCATGGGAATCAATTGTACTCATTTGTGACTTATCTAGCCCTTATTTCCACTGGGCAGTGTCTTCAGTAAAAAGTCTACAATGTGGGGGCTTCCCTGGTGGCGCAGTGGTTGAGAGTCTGCCTGCCGATGCAGGGGACACGGGTAAAAAAAAAAAAAAAAAAAAAAAAAAGGCTACAATGTTATCCTGAGTTGTAAAGGTCATCAGGGACCCCACTTCCTATAAGTACGTCCTGGATTTATGCCTACAAGCTTCACGTCCCACCACCCAAAAAAGCTGTCATCAACAAAATTGGAATCCACTTTTTAAACATCTTCCTTCAAATAATTTACAAAAACAATAAATTAATCGGAGTGATAATCCCTAAAACACCCTACAGATTTTTTAATCATCCAAAAAACAGTCCCAAATATTTCTTCCTTGTACCATATCTAAGGCTGTTCTTTATGCCAAAAAGCACTAAATCCTAAACCAATGCAATTTGTTAAAACAGCTTTTGCTACAGAATCTTGTTTGAGGATTCCGAAAATCTAAATATGTTCCTCTTCTTAAATATATACCCCTTCCATTATATTGGTCAGTGATCTTTTTTCTTCAGAAACTACATTGCCTTCCCCCAACATTTCATTTACTGTGATCCCACCCTTTCTAGAACTCATCAGAGCTACCACCCACAGACTCTTCTAACAGCCCTTGCTAAAAACACCATATCATCCAATTCACATGTAGAGTGGGAGAAATAAAATTCAGTCACATGCAAAACTACCCACAATTAAGTGAGCACAGCCCATCACCTGGTGGTGGGCCATTCCTTTGTCCAGACACCCGTTCAGCAAAACAGCTTTTTGGTGCCCACTACATGCTGGGCAGATGAAAATGGTATTAAATTACAAAATGCTGCATAGAGATCCCAGGAAGTCTCACCTTTTCATAGAGAGTGCCATTCACATCTGCACCATAGATTGGGGGATTGAATGTGAGATTTTTCCAGTATTTCCGTTCAAGCTCTTCAAATTCACTATAGCGTGGGGTACAGTACCTTTAAAAAGTTAAAAAAAAAAAAGTGTTAGCCACTTATAAGGGACTAAATACATGAGGCATTATGAACGGCATGAGACACAATCCTTGTTCCAGGGATAGCAAGACATTTCAAATGAACAAGACATAACCTTGGCCTTCAAGGTTCCAATACAGTACCCAGTAACTCCCTCAACATTCTGGGCCCAAAAAAGGTATCATACACAAAGATGTAAGCCCATCTTCCTCAAGAATGATATCCTCCACTCTTTCAAGAGACTATACTATAACTACACACTGCACTCGTCAGGAGTGGCCTGGCCACACAGGGAGAAAATAGGCTTCCAAACCTGTGAGAACCAAGACTGCAAATCCCTATGTATCCACAGACAACCAAAACCCAGCACATGGAGAGCTGAGGCCCTGGAACAGAATTTACTTCCCTCCACTCTAAGGAAGCGTCTCCAAGAGGGCTAACTTCAGTTGTCACTGCTACATTCCCAGCATCCTATGCAGTGTGGCTAACATTCAACAAATAATCACACCTGAAAACCAAATATTTTAATAAAAATAGAAAATAGTCCTAAAAACATAAAAATAGGTTTCTGCACATCAAATGTTTCATTTAGCAAAATACATGTGTATACATATGCTCACACACTCAAATACACACACACCACTATCTATCTATCTATCTATATATATATCTCCCCACATAATACCATTAAAAATAACTGTACTCTTTTTTTTTTTTTTTTTTTTTGCGACATGCAGGCCTCTCACTGTTGTGGCCTCTCCCGTTGTGGAACACAGGCTCCAGACGCGCAGGCTCAGCAGCCATGGCTCACGGGCCCAGCCGCTCCGCAGCATGTGGGATCTTCCCAGACCAGGGCACGAACCCGTGTCCCCTGCATCGGCAGGCGGACTCTCAACCACTGCGCCACCAGGGAAGCCCAATATCTGTACTCTTTAGCTCAATAATCACATACTGAAAACTTACTCCCAAAACAATCTTTTAAAAATTCAAACCACTTAAAAATTACTACACAATTTAAAAAGAGTAACGTGTAAACCTAATAGGTATTTGAAAATGCACAGTATAACTCAAATGGCCAAAAAACATGATAAGGAGTGGAAGACCAAAATGAAACTGTGTGGAGATAATGAGATGAGTGGGGTAAAAAAAATCTTACTTTAAATACTGCCTTACATTTTGATGTTAAACTAATGAATCATGAAGTTTAGAACTCTCAAGTTCTAAACCCTTTAAATACAAATAACGCTACTTCCAACTGATCTGATTTAAAAGTTTAGGTTTCTACCCACTGGGTTTTCTTAAAGCTGGCTGACCACACAGACAGAAATCAAAGGTAAGAATTGATTGTATTTCGGATGAAGGGAAAAGACACAGGACTGGCTGATTTAAAAAGAGGTGTCCTGAAAGAAGGTAAGGGCTACCATATGTTGATGAGACAGGAAGAACAGCACAGGGGCCTGAGTGAGGCCAACCCGACGTGAAACAAAGCAAGTGTGCTTGGCACGGCGCAGAGCTAGGAAGCAGACATGAAGACAGCACAGCCTCTCATCTGCGGAGCATGGCACACTTCTTCAACAGGCTTTTACACAGATTCTCTCATTAGACAGCAGGTTGGCCAGCAACAGAGATGCTTTAAGAGTTAGGCTGCCAATAAAATTGGAAGCCCACACTTCGAACTTTGCTATGTCAAAGGAAAAGAAGGCAGAGCACAGACAGAGAAAGAGCGCGACCTGATGTGAGATGATAAAGCACTCCAAGTGTGAAGCCTGGCAAGCTGAGGCTCTACTGCGAGCCTCCACGGCAGAGTCGCAAAAACGTCTGGCTGGGGGCTTCCCTGGTGGTGCAGTGGTTGAGGGTCCGCCTGCTGATGCAGGGGACACGCGTTCGTGCCCCGGTCCGGGAAGATCCCACATGCTGCGGAGCGGCTGGGCCCGTGAGCCATGGCCGCTGGGCCTGCGCGTCCGGAGGCTGTGCTCTGCAACGGGACAGGCCGCAACAGTGAGAGGTCCGCATACCGCAAAAAAAAAAAAAAAAAAAAAAAAATAAGGAAAAAATTTTTGTGGAATCTTTAAAAGTGATTTATACGTTAAATAATGAATCTCTGAAAGGTCTACTTTTGTGCTTTACATAGTAAATATATGTATATATTCTTTTGTAGGGTTTTAAAACTAGATGTAGTTAGATAATAAGTATAATTAGAAATTAATTTTTTTTTTAACTTTTGCATTAGTTTCCTATTCTGTGAAACAGAGGACATTGTGATTGTAAACCAAAAAAAAAAAAAAAAAAAAAAAAAAAAAAGTCTGGCTGAAACCAAGATATGTGTGGACCAAAAAGGCTCAGGAGAAGAGGCAAGGGGGAGGGAGGAATCCCTTGTGGAGCCACAAAATGAAGAAGTAACAAGGGAAGGGAGAAGATCCAAGCAAGAGGATTAAGGACTAGTCAGAGCCCAACGAGGGGAACACACAAGTTATTCTCTGTAAATCTGAGGTAATGAGAGCAAAATATTAAAAACAGCAGAGAAAAACAACTGAAGACAGCAGGCCTAAACAAAGATGTTTCCAACAGAGACAAGAATGTACAGATGATGATGGAGTGACAGAAAACAGCAACCAGCCTGGTAGTTCACTCACATTTGGTTAATGTCACAAAGGAAATGAGATAGCATCTGTAGGGGTAGTGAGGAGTTTGCCATGATTAAAGACAGGAGGACCCAGACGGAAGAGATTAACTTAAACTACGAAGGCCACTTTTTGATAAGTGGGTAGTATCAATACATCCGGCCAACGCTCCTCTTGAACCAACTCCAAGTTTCCCCTTTGCAACCTTGCAAATTATTAGAGTCAGAAACTGATCCTACTTTTGAAGGAAAAACAATGGGATTACTTTATGTAAAAATATGTACAAGTTTAGACTGTGACTGTGTACCGAGATGAGGAACGCTTCCATGTAAAGAGCGGACAGAGAGACAGATACTAGAGGTGAGGAAACTATTCTTCAGTGGGATGGCAGCAGTCCTAGAGACTGCTTTGCACGTGAGATATTAGGTCCCAGATGCTAGGACAGGTGGGAAGGAATGTGTTTTCACTCACTTATCGCTATTGGCAATCTTGCGGAACTCTCGAACAGTCATGGCTTTCTTCTGTATGTTGTACTGAGTAAAGAGGCCAGACTGCCCAGTCACTAGCTGCTGGATGGGGGCAGGAATGACCAGGTCATCAATATCATCATAGGACGCTCGTGGCTTCCACTCCTTTGGAGGAACAACCTGTAGGGAACACAAGAAACAAAAGAGATCAGAAACCTGACAAGCTGGTCAGAGTCCAAGAAGTGTGCAGGCCAACAGCCGATTCTACTAAAGTCACATGGATTTAACCATGCTCACCCAAACACGGCAAGTCACACCGTCATGCTAGCCCTGATCCAGTTCTGCTACCAACTAGCTGCCTAGTTGCAGTGATCTAAGGTACGGAATTCTCAGCCTCAGAATCTTATCTGGGCACCAAGACAAGAGGTTGAAGAGTTGATTCTCTCTCAATCTAACAGAAAGTTCACATGGGAAGCCAAATTACTATCAGAGTGCTGGATGAGACCGAAACCGAGAATGAGAGAAGTTGGATTGATGAAAACACCCCTCTCCACCAAGAGATGGAAGCACCACAGCAGCTGGCCCTGGGACACTGCTCTCTTCCTCCCTTTTAAACATTCTAAGCAGCTCTTCTCCAACCTAAAAAGAGATGCTTCAGATGTTAACGAAAGGAATTAACTTGTAAATAAGACAGCAAATATTCAACTACCACCAAGCCTGCCTTTCAGTAAAACTCGGTTCTTCCAGCCTTCATTTAGGAAAAATCTTACTGCCACCCTGAGTCCCAAAGGCCCCGTCCCCCACCTTAGCCAGCCCAGCCCGATGAGCTCCTTGGGATTCAATGTAGGCAATATAACGACTGAAGTTCCGGAACTCCTCCATAGTCGGGTAAAAGGTCATTATCCGAGCACTGGGATTCAAGGTTTCAGATTCAGAAGCCATTTTCCCTCCTTTTTGAGGTCACTTTGGTCAGGCAGAAATCTGAAGAAATACATTAAGAACATAAAATTATATAAAATGTGGGCTTCCCTGGAGGCGCAGTGGTTAAGAATCCGCCTGCCGATGCACGGGACACGGGTTTGAGCCCTGGTCTGGGAAGATCCCACATGCCGCAGAGCAACTAAGCCTGTGCGCCACAACTACTGAGCCTGCGCTCCAGAGTCCGCAAGCCACAGCTACGGAAGCCCACGCACCTAGAGCCCATGCTCCGCAACAAAAGAAGCCACTGCAATGACAAGCCTGCACACTGCAATGAAGAGTAGCCCCCGATCACGGCCACTAGAGAAAGCCCATGCGCAGCAACAAAGACCCAACGCAACCAAAAATAAATATTTTTTAAAATGTTAAAAAAAAATTATATAAAATGGGGCTTCCCTGGTGGTACAAAAAAAAAAAAAAAAAAAAAAAAAATTATATAAAATGTAATTAAGATTGAACGCTGGCAATGTCAGTGCTGAAAGAAATTCTGAAGCAGCTGTAAGACCTCACACCTGGAATCTGCCTCTAGGCAGGTCATTTAAATGAGTAAGACACACTGGGACAGAAAAGGTTCTGTCTAAAGGATTCTAATGTATAAAATTGCCTGTATTTAAACCTGACTTACGTGGAGACATTGTTTCAGCTAAAAAAGGGAAACTAATTATTTGGTTGTTGGTCCCATCTAAACAAAGCAGCTGCCCCGCCCATATCTTCCCCTTCTCTTTTCAGCTGCTCCCTTATTCACACCTTGCTAACTGTTTCTAAGTATTAAATTCAATATACTACAACCAGATTTTTTTTAAATAAAAATCAAACTACGGGCTCCCTTCTAGGGCAAAGGTTTAAAACAGGATTCTAGATTCCTAAGAAAAGTTAGTTGGCTACCAGATTACAAAGTTTAAGGGTTAAAGAGTACCCTGATATTAGTAGCCTGAGCTATGATTTTTAAAACCCTAAAGTGAAATTATTCTCATATCTAAACCAAAATGCAGTTTCGGCACTGCTATACGAAGTCAAGCTAGAGACTAGTTCAATTGCACTGCACCCAGAACTCAAAGGATAAAATTTAAACAGGCAATAAAGTGGCAATAAAGGGCAAACTTCATAACTGACTGGAGGTGAAATAAATACTACTTTGTTTTTAGATGAGGCCTTCAGTTAAGTGGGTGCATCCCCATTGCCTGGTAACACAATAGACTATTTTGACTGAATAAGAACCAAGCACACCAGCTAAAAGAAGCCAGTTTAGAAGCAAAACCCGTATGTCCTTTTCTTTACTCAATTCCCCCAAATCTGGGTCCCAAAGCCATGGCAGTTCAGCTCCAAGAGTCCCCTTGAGAGCTGGAGCGATCAGAAGGGAGGAAACTGTGTCCAACATACCAACAATCTAGTAAAAGGTTGGGAAGACAGCATGGAGTAGAACTGTCTCAGGTAGGAGAGAAGACAAGTTCCACTACCTGCATCTCTCCGGGCTCCATTTCACCAAAAATAAAGTGCGTTCCTGGCCTGGTGCTTTCCTGCACCTCGTCAAACTTTGCATGGCAGATATACTATAAGCCCTGTTTTACATACCAGGAAATTTACCCGCAGTCCTGTAATGTTCTCCTAGTGCTCCTGCCATTACTATGTGCTGCCTACAGCATAATCTCCACTTAGTCTAAGCCCTTTACAAGGGCAGATCCAAGTGTAGAGGAACCTAAAGTTTTATGCAATCTTGAAGACCCTCTCCTTAAAAAAAGAATACAAAATATCTTACTCTTGCAAATTTTATAAAGACACATAATCATGTGAACACAGTGTTAGGGCCCATCGTAGGGCCTCCCAAACCCCTAATGGGGCTTCGTCTGCCTCTGGCCTTATTCGTCTTTGTAAGCCTAGACCTAGAACAATGCACGGCACAGAGTAGGCACTCAGTAACTGTTGAGTAACCGATTTCTTTGCTCTTACCTCAATTGCTCATTCCTTTTCTTCTACCCTAGGATTCCCTTCCCTCAATCTATTTCCTGGGGAAAGTTCCCATTCCCTGACACCTTCCTCCCCCAACCCAGCAACAAAGCCTACTGGTTTAAGAGAGCGCTGCCCCGGAGTTAAAACAACTCTGAATACAGATCCAGTCTCTGCCATTTATTAGCTGTGTGACCTTGGCTGTGCAAGCTGCCCGAGTCTCAGTTTCTCCTCCTGTAAAATGGGGATCCCAACCTCCTTGCCCTGCAGGGTTGCTGTGATTAACTCAGATGATGCAAGCGAAACGCTAAGCACTAGGCCGGGTACTTATCAACTCAATAAAGGGAGCTGTTGCTAACAACCACCTCAAACTCCCGCCCCCTCCCCTCGCAGATGCTCCCGCGGGTATCGCTCCCAAGGTAGCCCCCCGCTCCCAAGGTCCCCGAAGCTCACCGCGTAGACGTCCGGCCCCTCCCGGCCCCGCCGCCTAGGCGAGTGAGTCCGGGCCGCAGGAAGAAGAAAATAAGGCCCAGTAGACCCGCCCACCCTTCCCGACGTCCATTGGCTACAAGAGATTGGAAAGGGCCAATCTCAGGACCCATTTCAGAAGCGCCTGCTCCCATTGACCGAGAACCATGCCTATCACTGACCGTTGAAGACCGCCCTCCGCCCCTCCCCCACCAGAGCTCACGGTCACGGCTACAGAAGCAACAAACCTAAAGGATTCAAAAACCCTCTGGCTCTTACTTAAAGCCCACTGCCCCGGCAGGGCGAAGGCCCGACTTCTGCTGTCGCCACTAGCCGATCCCACTGCTTTCCCAGCCGGCGAAGGACGAAGCTCCGCCTCCTCTAAAGTAGGCCTCTGCGCAGTCGCACAGCGCTCCACAGAGTCAACCAATCCAGGGGCTGCCAGAAGCCTTCAAACAGCCAATGAACGCGCTCTGCAGCCGCCCCAAAGTACTGGCACATCAATCGGCTCAGCCTATGAGCGCCGGCTAGGGCTGTTGCCGGGAGGAAACGCTGTACCACTCGCGACCGCGGCCACTGAGCATCTCTGCTGAATCGCAGAACTGGCCAATCGCAGGCGGGCTTCTGGCCGCCCGTAGCTAATCTGGATTAAAAGAGTTGAGTGCCTAGAAATGGGCTAGTTGGCCAGGGTAAAGGCACTGATGGGGTTGTTGTAGGATGTTTCTAACGAAAGGGTGGGGACAGTCTTCTGCGGGGTGAGTAGAACCCTTACCTAAGGTAAAAGTGCGCTGGGGACCCTTAGGGGTGGCTTCCGAGGTCAAGGAGTTCCTGATAAGGTGACCTACCTGTCCCAGATTGCCCAGTACTGTCTCGGTTTTTAAAACGAAAAAAGTCCCGTGTCTTGGGAACCCCCTCACTTGCCGGCAAACCGGGACATTTCTTGAAAGGAGCAGTTCCTAAGGGGAAAGGAGCTCTGTGGGTCATTAGGATAAGTCCTGAGCGGGGATGTCCTTAGGGTCATTAAAAAGCAGTTCCTCCGTGAGTAAGGATTTGGGGGTCATTAGGAGCAGCTCTTGAGGTGGGGGGGAGAAGATCCTGGAAGTCATTAAACACACTTCTGGCGGGTGAGGGGGTTCCTGGAAGTCATTAGGAACTGTTCCTGAGAGGTAGTGAGTCGCCCTAAGGAGCACCCAGATTGTCAAGGGTGATGGGGAAGGAAGCAGACAGGACACTCTGATAGGTCAAAGAGAAGAGTAGAATACCCTCAACCTGAGTCATGAGAGATGTACAAAGTTACTCCCAGATGAGTAGTGCTGTGGAGGGACTTCCCTGGTGGTTCAGTGGCTAAGAGTCTGCGTTCCCAGTGCAGGGGGCCCCGGTTCCATCCCTGGTCAGGGAAGTAGATCCCACGTGCCTCAGAGTTCTCATGCCGCAACTAGAGATCCCACGTGCCGCAACTAAGACCCGCCGCAGCCAAATAAATAAACAAACACATAAATTTTTTTTTAAAAAAAAAGGAGCTGTGGAGTCAGATCTTGTTCAAAACCAGTCGCTCCTCTAAGTTTGGGTTTTCCCACGAGTCAAACGGAAAAGATAATACCTGCCTTGCAGGATTGTTGTAAAGATGAGAGTTAATATATGTTGGTAAAAAGGATGGTATTACATAGAATGGAATGGACATAAAACAACTATGATTTATAACTAGGGGCTGGGCACATGCTGCCCCCCCCAACCCCCCAAAGAAAGCATGGTTCTGTTTCAAAACAGACAAGAGAATGACTGTTGGGTAGGCAACCAATAGTCTTTCACAACAATTATAAAGGTTTTCTCTCTTGACCTAGTAAGGTAATAAAGTAGATAACAGATTATATTGCTTAGCTCAGAAAATTGCTAAGAGAATGGCTGAAGAATCCAACCTGGAGTATACATAACAAGGAAAATCACCCAAATCACCCACCGCTCTCCTCAATGCTGCCCGCAAACATGAGGTGCTGTAGCTTGCCTCACTGACTGTCCCGGGCATGGATACAGTGGCTAGCACTGCTGTCACTACCAACTACTCCAGGAATTTAATCTTGTTACATTTCCCACTGCTGCCAAAAAGGATTTTCCAGGATGGCTCTTACTTTGTATCACTAGCTTCTAGTGATAGCTCTTACTTTGTATCACTAGCATCTAGGTGGAACCTAGATCCAGTTCTCTTGACATCCTCCCACATTTCTGACCAGTTTATCTTCGTCACCCTTTTAAGCTCATCTTTCCTTTCCCACCCCTTAAGTGTTCACATTTGAAGCAAAACTAATCTATGGTGAAAGAAGTCCGAGTTGGGTTTACCTTCGGGTGGGAATAGGGAATGATAGGGGGTAATATAAGGAACGTGTCTGGGGTGTTATAATGTTCTGTTTCTTGATCTGGATGGTGGTTATTACACTGGTGTGTTCATATTGCTTTGAGCTGTACACTTACAAGTTGTGCATAGCATTCCGTGAATACAATACCTTAATTTTTAAAATTAAATTACAAAATTAATTTTAAAAAGCAAATTATTTTTTAAAAGAAGACAAAAATATTGATGCCTTCACGGCTCTCTGTCCTGGTTTCTAGTGTTTAGGTGTTTCTGGTTTCACAACTCTAGCAGTATGACCTAGGGCAAGTTACTTAACTTCTCTAATCCTCAGTTATAGCTAAAATTGGAATAGCACTTCCCTTTCTTGGTTGTGAAAACTGAATGAGACAATGCAGACAGAGCACTTAGAAGTCAAATTGGCAGGTAGTAAGTGCTCAGTAAATGTTAGCTGTGAAGGTAGATTATGATGATGGTGTAAAGATACAAAGCACTTAGCATAAAGCCTGAAACCAGAGCTCAGTACACTTTCACTCTCAGGCTTCACTCATATGTGCACACTGATGATCCAGTAAAGTCTTCTCCCCTGAGTTCAGATCCATACATCGTCCTATCTCTGGACACCACCACCCCCACCGCCTGGGTGTCCTACAGGTACCTAAAACCCACATGCCTAATAAATAACTAATCTATTCACTCCACAAATGAGCTCCACCTCCTAGGTCTCCTATCTCGGTGGGGCAGCCATCCACTGGATCACCTAAACCAGAAAAAAAAAAAAAAAAGCAAGCCAGAAACCAGTATGCAACTAGGGATTCCTTGATACGGTCCATCACTTCACCCATACAAAGTTCCACAAAACAAGTGCTTTACAAATGCCTGGATTTGTTTACATGCCAATCTTCCTCCATGAGACAAAAATCTCTCAAGAGGATCACTTCGGTCTTATTGGTGGTATCATTTAGGAATGTGTTGCATTGCCAGATATAGAAAACCCTAGCAACAGTGGCTTAAACAAATACAAAGTTATTTTTCTCAAATGTAATAAGTCAGAAGGGGGCATTTATTGGCATTGGCTCAGTGCTCCACAAAGTCACCAAAGATACAGGCTCTTTCCATCTTTCTCCAACATACTTCATTCACAACCTGGCTTTCACCCTCATGCGTGCACCTCATGATCATAAGGTGAGTGCTGAAGCTCCAGACATCCTGCCCACATTCATGGGGATATGGAGGAAAGGGACAGTATCAGCAGTACCTGTTACTCCTATCAGACCCAGCAAAAAGTCTCCCAGAATCTGTCCACCTACCAGTAATGAGTGGAACAGAAGTATCCCTGCTTTCATGGTGTTTACAATCTAATGATGGAGACAGACATGAAATAAGTGTTCACACAAATAAATAAAATCACAAAAGTTGTGCTGGCTACAAAGGAAAAAAAGAGGGGAGAACAACTTTTAAAGTGACTTGCTAGCAACGGTGGTAGGATTTGGACATTAAACTGTCATTGTGGCGTAAAGTTCATGGCACGCTTCTAGCTCAAGGGTTCTTTCCTGGAGCTTCACTTCGTCTGGCACCCAGCACAGTGCCTAGCACATAGTAATCATTACATCGGTAATAATAGCGGCAATAACATTTGCTTAAAAAGTTAACTACGTTTATTGAGCACCTACTATGTTCCAAACATTATGCCAAATGCTTTATATACACAAAAATTGTTTACATTGTCATTAATATTTTTCTTTTTATAAAAACTTTTTATAGGGGTATAATTTATATAACATAAAATCTGTCTACTTCAAGGGTATAATTTAAGGATTTTTAATAAATTTACCAAGTCATGCAGCCATCAACCAATCCAGTTTTAGAACATTTCCGTCACCTCAGTGAAACCTGTCACCTCAATAAGGTCCCTCGTGTCCAGTTACAGTCACTCTCTATCCCCCTTCCCAGCCCCAGGCAACTATTCATCTACTTCGTGTCCATATAGATCGGCCTTTTCCAGACATTTCATATAAATAGAACCATACAGTAGATGGTCTTTTGTGTCTGGCTTTTTTCACTTAGCATAATGTTTTTGAGATTCATCCATGCTATAGCATGTATCAGTATTTCATTCCTTTTTAATACTGCATAGTATCCTTTTGTAGTACTGATTGACATTTGGGTTGTTTCCCACCTTTTGGCAACTATGAATAGGGATTCTGTCAACATTTATGTGTGAGCTTTCATGTGAATGTATCTTTTCCTTTCTATCGGATAGACAATTAGGAGTGGAATTTCTATGTCTTACGGTAAATTCCTGGTTATCTTTTTAAGAAACTGCCACACTGTTTTCCAACGTGGCCATACCATTTCACATTCCCATCATCCCTTTCTCCACATCCTTGCCAACATTTGTTACTGTCTTTCTGATTATAGCCATTCTAGTGGGTGTGAAGTGGTATCTCATTGGGATTTTAATTTGCATTTCCCTGATGACAAACAATGTTGAGTGTCTTTTTATATGCTTATTAGCCACTCACATATCTTCTTTGGTGAAATGTCTATTCAAATACTTTGTCCATATTTTAATTGGGTTGTTTGTCTTAATATTGAGTTGTAAGAATTCTTTATATATTCTAGATACAAGTCCTTTATCAGATATAGGCTTTGTAAGAGTTTCCTTTCATTCTGTGGCTTGTCTTTTCATTCTAATAGTGTCTTTGGAAGCACAAGAGTTTTTCTTTTTGATGAAGTCTAATTTATCAATTTTTTTCTTTTATGAATCGTGCTTTTGGTGCACTGACATTAACATATAGTTCTGTCCTGCCTCCAAAATTTATCCAGAACCCAGCACTTCCCTCCGCCTCCGTTGTCACCACCTGATCCAAGCCACCATCAGCTACAGCCTGACCAGGATAACTCCTGCTTCTGCTGGGCCCCCTGCAGTCTGCTCAACGCTCAGCAGGCACAGTGATCCTTTAACACTAGATACCAGATCATGTTACTCCTCCTCTTAAAACCACCAAATGACTTCGAATCTCATTCTGGAGAGAAGCCAAGTCCTCATAATGGCCTACCTTCTTCCCCCACCCCCATCCCTGTATAACTCCGCCCCCAGCTCTCTGCTCCAGTTTCCTGCTCCCCTAAGTCTGAATGGCTTGTTCCCTCACCGGCTTCAGGGCCTCGCTGATATGTCACCTCCTCAGTGAAGCTTTCCGGGACCACCACTGCATGCTTCATTTATTTGCTCTATTTATTTTTCTATGATTTAATTCTCCCCATTAGAATATCTGCCTCCATGGGGGCAGGGATCTGTGCTTTGTTCACCAAGATCCTCAGCACCTTATAGCTGAGGAAACTGGGAGGCAGGGAGGTTAAGAAACCTGAAACAAACACTGAGCCTGAGAATATTTGTCGAATAAATGAATGAATGATGAACTGAATGAGTAAACGAACAGGAAGGGCTATGTTTGTATGTTAATGATGCCTTTGGTGTTCACCTCTGGGTCGGTCACATTCCAACCCTTGTCTCTGGACACTAGCTGCTGAATGTAAACATTTTTCTCCAGAGCTTTGGGAGGCTCTGCACAAAGGATCTGATACTAGTTGCCCAGGAAAGAAGCCATGATCCGTAAGCACTGGAAACAGATTGACACAGCCTGACCTGCTCAACCTGGATCACTGGGGTGTGGGTGCGGGGGAGCTTCTGCAGCCAGGTCAGTCCCCGTACACAGGAAGAGAATCCAGCCTCAATTCAGCCTTGCAGACAAAGTCAGTTGGAAAGACCAGGGCCTTCTAGCCTATGAAATATAAAAATACAAATATAAAAATGCTCCAAGGCAGACACACACGTACCCACAAATACACTCTGGATTTCTACATTTAACAAAAACACAATTTTCCTTTCTGGCTCTGATTTATTCTCTGGCCATGCAGAGGATGGCTTAGTGTTCCAGGCAGAGGCACAAAAGCCTTGGAGAGCTGTAGCAAGAGGCGCCCCGCGGGCCACTTCTACATCACAATCACTCCCTTCTCCTTTGCTTTCACCAACTTTCTATTTGGTTTTTGTTTTGTTTTGTTTCGTTTTGAAACAAACAGCCATCAAAATATCTTCATTTCAAAGCCAAACCATTTTTCAAGACTTGACTCAAATTCTACCCATTGTGCATTCTTTTTTTTTTTAAAGACTTTTTAAATAAGCACCTCTGGGCGCTTATTTTGTGCCGACTCTGGGGATACAAAGATGAGGACAATTCTATCCCTCTAAGTTACAGGCACCTCAAACTCAGCAAAATCAAACTCTTGGTTCTCCTCTAAACCCACTCCTCCCTTGGTGTTCCCCATTTCAGTAAAGGCACCAGTCTTCATCCAGGTGTCCAGAGTCTGTGTTGATTCTTCTCTCTTGCAGCCCACATCCAGTCCTATTGACCTTACTTTCAAAACTCTATCCTGAACCTACTCTTCTTACCACCCCTGGCACTACCATCCCACTTCAAGCCACATCACCTTTCTTCCGGACCCCTGCAACCACTTCCCCTTCCAACCTGTTCTCCAAAGAGCAGCGAGGGTGATCTTTCTAAAGAGCAAATCTGAATTCAGTGCTCTACTGAGAACCGTTGAAAAGATGTCTGTGCCTTCACCATGAACTCCAAGCCCCTTGCCCTGACCTACCAGATCTGAGTGATTTGGCCCCTGCCCACTCTCCACCCCATCCTGCCCCACTGCCCCTTGCTCTCTGGGCTCCAGCCTCGCTGGCCTTTGTTCTGTTTTTCTAAAACCCTCCTTAAAAGAGCTGTGCCCCCCTCTGCCTCAGGGCCTTTACTAAAGACCACTTCCTCGCAGAAGCCTCTCTGACTCCCACTCCAGCTCTATGCTGTTCTCCTTGCTTTAGGTACTTTTCCTGGAGAGCATCTAGAAGAGTCTGTAATTATGTGTGTGTGTGTATAAGATTTTTGTGACTGATATCTGTTTCCCACCAGACCAAGCCGCTAAGGAAAAGGACTTTGTTTTTCCACCATCAAATCTCACCACTTTGTACAATGCCTGGTTCATAGGAAGTACTCACTGAATATTCCTGGAATATTATTTATGGAAAGAACAGATAAATGAAGCCACACGGATTCCACTTTGTATAATAGTTAAGCATTCAGGCTCTGGAGTCACACAGATCCAGGTTCAAACCTAGATTCTGCTTCCCTTGTAGCTGTGTGACTTAGGGTGAGTTGCTTGACCTCTCTGAATCTTAGTCTTCAGCTGCAAAAGGAGATACTGATACGAGCTACTATACAGGGCCGTTGGGAGAAATAAATTTCAACAATGCAGGTAAAGTGCTTGGCACATTTAAGTGGTTAGTGATGTTAGCAGGTATTATTATAGCACATCATAGGTGTATACCATGTGTTTGTTGGATTTAAATCTTTAGGACCATGTAGGAGCTCAGACTGGAGTAACTGCAGAGACTGCCCTGAAAATGTGCCAGAGAAGAGGCTGGAAAGGACCATCCCTGGAAAGAGGCCTGGGACGCAAGGTCTTTGGGGGAGAGATTGAGGAGCCTACTTCTGGGGCCAAAACCTCCTCACAGGTCAAAGTCCGGTCCAGGTCCTGGTTGATCCTCATTTATTTCTTTCTTTAAAAAATATTGTTCCTACTCTTTGACATAAATCACAGCAAGATTTATTTTGATCCACCTCCTAGAGTAATGGAGACAAAAACAAAAAAGAACAAATGGGACCTAATGAAACTTAAGTTTTTGCAAAGCAAAGGAAACTACAAACTAGATGAAAAGACAACCCTCAGAATGGTAGAAAATATTTGCAAATGAATCAACAGACAAAGGATTAATCTCCAAAATATATAAACAGCTCATGCAGCTCAATATTAAAAAAACAAACAACCCAAGCAAAAAATGGGCAGAAGACCTAAATAGACATTTCTTCAAAGAAGACATACAGATGGCCAAGAAGCACATGAAAAGCTGCTCAACATCACTAATTATTAGAGAAATGCAAATCAAAACTATACTGAGGTATCACCTCACACCAGTCAGAACGGGCATCATCAAAAAATCCACAAACAACAAATGCTGGAGAGGGTGTGGAGAAAAGGGAACCCTCCTGCACTGTTGGTGGGAATGTAAATTGACGCAGCCACTATGGAGAACAGTATGGAGGTTCCTTAAAAAACTAAAAATAGAATTACCATATGATCCAGCAATCCCACTACTGGGCATATACCCAGAGAAAACCATAATTCAAAAAGACACATGCACCCCAGTGTTCACTGCAGCACTATTTACAATAGCCAGGACATGGAAGCAACCTAAATGCCCATTGACAGACGAATGGATAAAGAAGATGTGGTACATATATACAATGGAATATTAGTCAGTGATAAAAAGGAACAAAATTGGGTCATCTGTGGAGATGTGGATGGAGCTAGAGTCTGTCATACAGAGTGAAGTAAGTCAGAAAGAGAAAAACAAATATTGTATATTAACACATATATGTGGAACCTAGAAAAATGGTACAGATGAACCAGTATGCAGGGCAGAAATAGACACACAGATGTAGAGAACAAACATATGGACGCCAAGGGGAGTGGTGGTGGTGTGATGAATTGGGAGATTGGGATTGACATATATACACAAATATGTATAAAATAGATAACTAATAAAAGCCTGCTGTGTAAAAAATAAATAAAATAAAGTTCAAAAAAATATATTATTCCTTGGGAAATCTCCATATGAGCCATTCTTACCGTTAGTGTGGGGCATGGGGAGAAAAGCAGTTCATTAGGGAGAGAGTGGAGTTTGCTTCAATGGATGCAGACCCCTTCCTAGTTAAGGAGGTTGGGGGTGTGGGAAGACCCTCTAGGAGCTGACTCAGGGTGTGTACTCAGGGTAAGACTGAAAGGAAGGGCCTCGGAGGAGCTGGGAGTAGAGATTCTAAGGATGAGTATTCTGGCAGCCCAGCCATAATCCCACCCAACAGATTTACTTCCTGCCTCAGGGCCAGGTCAAACACCTCCCGTTTTATCCTTTTAGCAAACCTTCATTGAGTCCCTACTTTGGGCTGGGAGGCAAGTGAGACAGGGTCCTTGCCAGTGGAGGAGACAGATGAATCAAACAATAATTATAATGTCAATTTGCATTTCATTTCTGCACCACAGCCTACATAATATCTTCGGTATTTTTTTTCCTATCTTAGTATGTGAACAGCTGAAGAAGAAAGAGTAATAATTTCAGCACAGTGCTATGGTTACTGGACCAACAACACAGCTGGATGTGAGGCTGTCTGGCCGAGGGTGGGGGAGGTAGGGGCCAAAAGAGGATTCCTCAAGGACTTGTCCTGGGTGAGGTGTGCTAGGAAGGGCATCCATGCATGTGCGACCACAGCCTGGTGTGTTTGTTTACCACGGACACATCTTTATGAAAAAAGTACACGTCAGAGGGAGAGAAACTAGAAAATGCGTTTAAAACAGGGAGCATCAAGGGGCAGGCCCTGGGGCGAGCTGGAGGGCCTCACCCATGTTTATGAGGGGCACGCTCCTGGGGCGTCCTCTGCCTTAGAGAGATACAACTCTTTTCCTCATTATCCTGCCAAGGAGCTGGCTGCACCCCCCAACAATATCCAGTCCCAGTCAGCAGCCCTGCTACAGGTCAAAACCACCTGAGCCAGGGCAGAATGACAGAGCTGGTGGACACCTTAGGGAAGTCACTGAATCCCGGCCTCAAAATGTCCCGCCTCAGTGCAGAGACCAGAGGCCGTGGGAATGTGGCCTCAACCTTCACGAATCTGACAACCCAATTGCGGAGCAACAGACCAGGCACCTCTTCTACTGGGGCCCCTAACCATTCCTGGGCAGCCTGGGAAGGCTTCCTGGAAGAGGTGACATCCTGGGCCTCA
Source organism: Neophocaena asiaeorientalis asiaeorientalis (assembly GCF_003031525.2). Classification (NCBI taxonomy): domain Eukaryota; kingdom Metazoa; phylum Chordata; class Mammalia; order Artiodactyla; family Phocoenidae; genus Neophocaena; species Neophocaena asiaeorientalis. The sequence continues at coordinate 2,325,590 of NW_020173200.1, read as the reverse complement.
GGAGGCCTGGGGCTAGAGGGCAGTCAGCGAGGTGGTGGGGTGAGAAGTTTCCAGGCAAAGGGAGGGCACGATGTGTGAAAAGAAAAGATGGGAGAGAGAGAGAACTGGGAACCTGAGGGAACTACACTACCACGTGGTTGGACCTTATTGCTCTGGAGTGACAGGATGCCAGATCCAGCAGGACCTTGTAGCCTTATAAGAAATTGGATTACATTTAGATGAGAATAAAATGGTTCTAAGGAGGGTTGACAGGATCAGATTTTCACTTTGGAAGATTTGCTGTTTGGAGAATGTATTGGAGGACCACCAAGGGAGAGGGCAGTAATCTGTCCTACCTGTGGGTGGAGGACCCCCATTTGTCCTGGAGTTTTCAGAACTTTTTTCTGTCTATGACCTTCTCGGCCCCAACTGTTAGCATGGAGAAAAGTAGTATGGAGATTCCCTTTTTACAGCTGAGGTCCAGAAAGGCGTGTGTGTTGGGGTGCGGGTGGAGGATTGCTGCAAACAAACAAACAAAAAACCCAAACAGAGAGCATCATCACCTGGAAAACTCACTGCTAACATTTTAGTGTATATCCTTGCCAGTGCTTCTCTCATTTACAAAGGCCTTAAGGAACTGTCAAAATACAAATCCTGATTCAATAGGTCTGGGGTGGGGCCTGAGATTCAGTTTCTAAAATGCTCCCAGGTGATGCAGATACTGATGGTCTCCATATTCACTTGAGCAAGGCTGTAGACTTTATTTATGTGTGTGTGTATATTTGGGGTTGTTTCTAACTTTTCAGTATTATAAACAATGCTGCCATGAATCTTTGCCCAGAGATTTTTAAAATATTTGCACGGTCGTTTCCTTTATATACATTCTTAAATGTGTATCACTGGGTCACAGGTAAAGTATATTTTAAGGCTTTTGATAGATATTCCGAGTATTCCCCCCAAAGGGTAGAACCAGATTATATCCCCACTAGCAATATACGAGTGCTCAGATCCCCACATCATATTAACACATAACTTTTGCCAAATTGATAGTCGCACAATAGTACCTCAGTGTTCTTTCAATTTGCACTTTGATTAATAGAGAGACTGAGTATCTTCCCCAGTTTTACTGGAATTTGTGTATCTTCTTTTGTAAATTGCCTATTTGTGTCCATGCCCGTTTTCCTATTAGGGTGTTTACTTTTGTTCTTATTGATTTGAAAGCTTTGGATTTAACCCCTTGATTGTTACAAAGGTTTAGCATGGTGTGCTTAAGAAACCACGGTATTTAGGGGCTTCCCAGGTGGCCCAGCAATTAAGAATCTGCCTGCCAATGCAGGGGACATGGGTTCGAGCCCTGGTCCGGGAAGATCCCATATGCCACGGAGCAACTAAGCCCGTGCACCACAACTACTGAGCCTGCGCTGTAGAGCCTGCAAGCCACAACTACTGAGCCTGCATGCCACAACTACTGAAGCCCACGCCTAGAGCCCATGCTCCGCAACGAGAGAAGCCACCGCAATGAGAAGTCCCCGCTCGCCACAACCAGAGAAAAGCCCACGCGCAACAACGAAGACTCAACGCAGCCAAAAATAAAAATAAATAAAATTAATAAATTTATAAAAGAAAGAAAAAGAAACCACGGTATTTAGATAAACCTCGAGAACAGGATTCAAGGAGAGATGAGCCAACTGTTGAAGGAAAGCATCACGGTCTGAAGTGCCAGGCTGTGGCCCCTGGGGATGCTAAGAGGCTGCATTGTATGCGTTATAGCCCTCATTCTAGAAGCTGGGATGGCTGCACACGTCAGACAGCATGTCCTCCCTCTCAGCAGGGCTGGATGAGCAAGTCTACTTCTGATCCCAAACTTTCGGCTTCATTTAGACTCCAACTAGCTTTTCTTTCTTTTACGTTAACATATATTCTTCAGATACATCGCTGTCAATTTTATCTGCAACCAAAATCGAGGATGGAATTTTCAAAAAATAATATCTAGTGGAAGAAAAACAGGGGACTAGCACTAATTAGTTTTAACAGAAAAATATAATGATGGGGGACTAGCTGTATCCGGTAGGAAAACAAAGCCACAAAAGTTAAATGAGTAGTTCTGGCTTTGACTAGACAGACAGATGAATGAAACAGACTTGAGGCCCAGAAGTAGATTCTGTACTTATAATAACTTCATATGTGATTAAAAAGGAGGCATTACAAATCAGTACAGGGAGAAAGGTGATCTAAACAAATAATTATTGGGGGGAAAAACCAGTTTAGATACTCACATTAACCATACACAAAAGTATTTTCAAACATAAAAATTCCAAAGATAGTAAGCAGATGAACTCAGATTGATGGAGAAATCAGGGCTGAGAAAACCACAGCCCAAGATCCTTGAGTCAGGGGTCATTCTTCCCAAGAGAAGCCTGGACTGGGTTTAAGTTCAGAATTTACAAATAAAAAATCGAAGTGGGAGACCAGGCAAACATCAGGGTAACTTGATAAAGAAACCCATTAGCAAAACATCAACAGTGTCATATAACCCTCCTCCTTCAACAACTGTTTCATACAGAACTAGAAACAGTATCTTTAAAAGTTTCTGGGGACAATTTTTTTTTTTTAATAAAGAAGCCCTTGCTAGACAAAGTTAAAACTGAGAGTGAATGTAAGACAAAGATATTGTGAGGAATACAAAAATCAGAAAGTTTATAATCCTATGAGAAAAACTTTTATGAGAGGTACTCCACCAAAGTAAAGAAAAAGGCTCAACACGCTGTGTAAGAAACTGTGGCAGTTGAGTGTCCTCCAGGAGGGAAGGAAATAAAGAAAAAAGCAGAGAAAGATTTATTTGAAATTGAACCTATTTATAGGTTCTCGATGTTAGGATGAAAGACTTAATTATACTAACAGATCAGAAAATATTGTAAGCCTTGACAATGTGAAATAAAAAATGGTACTTGGACGAGAGAGAATCAAGGAAAGTGAGCTAACGTTCTCGTTCCTCATAGAGGGTAATCAGTAGGATGCTGCTTAGGGTGATAAATCAGGAAATAAATGTTTAAATATATTGTTTAAAGTAATGAGGGAGTTCCCAAAGAATTAAAAGTAATAATATATGTAAGAAAATCAGGAGCAACAGGTGGGAGTTCACATAAATTGACCAAATTCCACAGGTTTTACTGTGAGGACTCACCAGGTATATCTACTAAAGGTGCAACTTTAGTTGAAGGTGCAACTCTTCAACAGTTTGAAGATGTACTGCTTACACCCGAAAAACTAAAATCAGAAGCTCCAGGAGGGACTTCCCTGGTGGTCCAGCCGTTAAGACTTCACGTTCCCACTGCAGGCAGCCAGGGTTCAATCCCTGGTCAGGGAACTAGATCCCGCATGCTAAAGATCCCACATGCTGCAACTAAAGATCCCACATGCTGCAACTAAGACCCGGTGCAGCCAAATAAATAAATATTAAAAAAAAAAAAGAAAGAAAAAAAAAGAACTCCAGGAAATGAAACTGGAGTTGAGGGAAGAGGGAGGAAAGCATAACGTTTTTATTTTTTTGAAAGCATAACTTTTGTATCCTTTAAGACTGTTTGAATTATTTTTATTAAAGAAGATGTGTGCATCCACTTTTTCTTTAATAAAAAACGATATCGATAACCATTTAAAAAATTATGGCACATCTATAACAGAAGAGTATGTAGCAGTTTAAAAAATGTTAAAAAAACGAACATGTTTAAGTCCCCAATATACTTAAATGAAAAGGGCAATTTGCAGAAAGATATGAACAATACGACTATAGTTGTATAAAAAATAGTTTATATACACGTTTGCATATTCATAGAAAACACACAGAAGAATACAGACTAAATTGGGACTCCCTCCAGGGAGTTGGGGGGCAGGGAGAGGATGGGGACTTTAATGTTTTATACTTCTATGTGGAAGATTTTTGTTGTTTTCAAAAATGAATTATTGGTGGTACCATTTTAAAACTTTGTTCTACTAAAAATTAGAGTAATATTAATTCTTTACAGATTATTTGGAAAATTATGAAGAAAATATATCGCCCGACCTCACAACTCTTGGTGTATTTCCTTCCAAATATTTTTTTTCTCTGTGCATCTGACTCTGTCTCTAGCTATGGGCAAGTAGCAGTGGGGAAAGAGCCCTGGAGTCAGGCAGATCCACCAATTCCAGTTGGGAGCCTGGAGTAAGTTACTCAGCCCTCACGCACAGCTTCCGCATCTTGGTAAATGACAACTTCATCCTTCCAGTTGCTCAGGCTGAAACTGTGGGGTCAACCTTGACTCCTTTCTCTCATCCAGTCCAGAAGCAAATCCTCTTAGTTCTGCCTCTAAGACAGAACCAGTATCTGCTGGCCACTGCTCACCATGCCTGGATTTCCGCCAAAGTCCTCCCATTGGCCTACAAGCTGTCCCATTTCCTCTCCGACCTCATCTCCCGCTGCTCTCTCACGTCCTGCTCACAGTGTCATGGGCACACCCGCCTCAACCCATCAGGCACGTTCCCACCCAGGGCCTCCGCCCCAGGTGCTCCTTCAGCCTGGATGCTCATCTCGAAGATGTTTAGGTAAAATCCCTCACCAGCTTCAATTCTTTCCTCAAATTCCATCTTTTCAATGATGCTTCCTCTGGCCACCCTGATTAGTAACAAAACCTTCCCCATGTGCCTGTTCTAGTTCCCCCCCCACCTCGTGACACATCACTTTCTAACAAACTATATATGCATTTATTATTTTTTGTGTGCATCACATTTCCTCCGGCTAGAGTATAAACATTACAAGGGCAGGAGTCTTTGCACTGAAGTGACTCACCCTTCCCAAAGGCTCAAGTATTTGTTGAATGAGTGGATGAGACCTGATTTCTCTCATCTACAAAACAGGCATAATAGGACCCACCCCACACATTGTTTTGATGATTCCATGAAAAATATGTATTTCAAATATCTGGCACAGCAGGGTCACCTACCCTCATTTAGGATGTGGCTCCTCAAAGAACCACTAAGGACCAGGTTAGCCAGCTAGAGAGGTGTGGAGGGGGAGATGCTCCAGAATAGCTCATGTGAAGCTCTGGAGCTGAGAGAGTGCTGAGGCCAGCATCAAGAGTAGACCGGGGGGAGAGTGGGAGGGAGGGAGACGCAAGAGGGAAGACATATGGGAACATATGTATATGTATAGCTGATTCACTTTGTTATAAAGCAGAAACTAACACACCATTGTAAAGCAATTATACCCCAATAAAGATGTTTAAAAAAAAAAAAAAATGATTGTAGCGATCCCTTAATAAAAAAAAAAAAAAAAAGAAAAAAGAAAAAAAAAAAAAAAAAAAAAAAAAAAAAAAAAGAGTAGAAGGGGTCATGACTGGAAAGGCGGGGGCCAAGGGTGAGGAGGAATGGTAAGGCTGCAGAGGCTGGGTCCTGCAGCCTCGGAAACCTGTGGAGTCTGGGCTGATTCTGAGGCCCTGGCAGGGTCTCCTCAGGACAGTGCCATGGTCACATCTGCCAACAGAATCACTCTGGTTGCAGTGCTGAGGATGGGCTGGCTGGAGCAAGGCCTGGGGGCAGGCAGACCAGGGAGCAGGCATGGCTGCAGGAGAGGGTGGTCCTGGGAATGCAGAGGACGGAACAGGTGCAGAAGAGGCCAAATGGGCAGGGTTTGGCTATTAGTTGGATGTGGGGGTGAGGGAGGAAGGGATGCCTGATTGGGGACTGGTGGATGGGGAGCCTTGGAGGAGTGGGTTGGGAGGAGGGGGGTGGTGACAGCCTAGGGGAGGGGGGCAGACACCAGCTGGCAGAAAGGGCAGGGACTCTGGAGCAGACATAACCAGGTGCGTGTGGGTCCCAGCACCGGCGCTTACCTGCCCTGTGGTCTGCCTGCCTGGTGCAGTTTGTATGCTGTCGCTCAAGTGATAATCTGATAGCTACCCTCACTTGCAAATGTTTAATGGCTCAATTTTTCACGAAGAAATATTTATTCAAATTTAATATCATCAAGTAATGCAATGATGGTGTTGTTTTTCTCAACAAATAGACATATACCCGGCAGTGAGCTAGGAGCTAGGGAAGCCAAGAAGAGCCTCGATCCCAGGCCTTGGTCACTCAGGGCCCCCAGGGAGACAGCTGGCAACACTAGAGTGCAGTGAGGGCCTCGAAGGAGGCGGCAGAGCACAGTACAGTGGCATGTCACCCAGCAGGGACACCTGCATCCCGTTCTCAATCACCTCAAACCCGTCAGCTGCCTCCAGCCTACCTCTGGCCTTATGTCTCCCTACCCGGATCATGTGCGTTCCTTGTAGTTTCTCGTATTTGTTGGTCTGTTTCATGCTTCCAAGCCCTTGTACAAGTTGCTCTCTCCATTGGAAATGCTGTTCCCATCTTTTGAAAGTAGCCCCTACTCACCCTATGAAACACTCAGAAGCCAGCTTACGTCACCTCCTCCAGGAAGCCTTCCCTGATCCTGCCGCAGGGTGAGGTGCTGCCTCAGAGCACCCACAGCACCTGTGTGTTGGGCTCATCGTGGCACTCTCTATAGTCTGGTCACTGCTGACTACATGTATTTTTCTTCCTCACTTGTTCTGGGTTTTGCTTGTCTTCTGTCCCCAGAAGTTCCATATGGTTTGACAACCTGGTAGGACTTATCTGATCACCAGTGGAGAGACCACTGCAGATGTTGCTGTGTGTCCAGGGGCCAGACGGCCACACTGTGTCCAGTACCCACCTTGCAAGAATTACCAGAGTCCTCATTAACCCATTTCCATACCTTCTCGGCCTCCACTGCCACAGTGCCATCCTTCTCCTTATGGCAGGGGAGGAAGAGAGGGAGGAGGTGACGGAAGGGGATGTGTGTGGTCTGGGGAGTCCTGGTACCCACCATGTGGCGACCCAGAACATGGTGGGGGTGAGGAGAGGCAGGGGGTGTGCTTCTGGCCCGGGGAGTCGCAGCCCACGGTAGGTGCTCCTTCCACGCACTGTGGCTCAGTCTTCAGGCTCCCATCAGAAAGTGGGCACCAGGCCAGGAGCCCGTCTTCTCACAGGTCCTCAGGACAGCCTCGCTGTCTCCTGAGGAGCAGGAAATCGGCAGAACCTACCCCTAGGGACTGACTTAGAGAGCCCAGACTCTGGTTCCGCAAAGAGCCGAGACAGAGGCCCGGTTTGTAAGAAATCTGATTATTCAAATTTATTACCATCAAGAATTATGCAATGATGCTGTAGTTTTCTTAACAAATAGAAAACAGACTGTGTACAACAGTGAACTCTACAGCACTAGCATCCACAAGGTAAAAATGAATGTCTCATTCAACATTACCAACCCTGGATTGTTGATCCTGACCACCTACTTAGATCTGGGGACATCTGCCTCAGAGTCCCTCGGCTAACACAGCTATGCACCCTTCCCGCCCCCACTTACCTACCTAGATAGTGCTGCCCAGAGGAAGAGGCCGCTCCCTGCCCCTCAGCAAGCCGAGATAATAAGGATTGAGTATAGTACCACTGAGAGAAGTCCAGTAGTCTTGCCACATTGGTTTAGGAGGGCATCTTTGAAGGAGTGGAAAAGAGCGATTCTCAGGGGCTTTGAAAACAGCTGCAAACCAGGGAGGGGAGTCATCTGGCCCCTGCTCCGAGGACAGATGTGTGCTACGAGGCCCACTGGCATGCACCTGAAGGGCCAGCTGCACCCCTGCTTGGCCCAGAGGTGTGTGGGGCATGGCACACACCCTGACTGGTGCCCATCACCTTGGCCACACGGCCAGACCCACAGCCTACCAACACCACGCCATCCCACAATGCTGGGGACAAAAAGCAAGGCTCTGCGGACCCAGAGGGAATCCCAGGCACACAGAGCCACCTCCCCTCTCAGGGGTTTGAAGCAGAGGCCAGGGGATGACTCTTTTTTTCTTGTGTTTTTTTTTTGTTTGGATTTTTTTGTCTGTTTGTTTTTTGTCTTTGCTTTATCTTTAAACTTTGCAAACGATGGTGATGAGGAATGCCTTTCCAGGCTCCCCCAGACACGTCTGTGGTTCTGGGCTGTGAATGTTAAACACACACTGGAATAGACGACTGGGGATGAGTGCTTCCTACCTCCGCCCCGCCCACCACTGTCTATGGGGCCCAAAATAAGGCTCTTACGGAAAAACAAAACAGAAATTAAACCAAAAAAAAAAAAAAACTGTTTCCCTGCATTTGGCTAAAACAGGATCTTGTCTGAAGGGCTGGAAGAGCAGCTGGATCAGCGATGCCTCTGCGCAGGCTGGCGGCCCCAGCTCCACACACACGAGGAAGGCACACCCCATCCTTCAGCAGTGAAAGTCGTACCAAGAAAGGGTCCAGAGCGAATTCAAAAGAGAACACAAGCTACACCGCAACCCCATTCTGCAGTTAAGAACTTGCAAAAGGAAAAGTCAGAGGGAAGAGGCTAGAATCCCTGTCTACCCCACTTAAAGTATAAAAAAAGGAGGCTTTGCTCCCATCCCCCCCACGAGAAGAAGCATGAGAAACGCGGCAGCGGAACAGAGAGCTCGCAGGGGCTCCGGGGCGGGCCTGGTGGACAGAGACGTGGCCTCAGTGCACGCCTGCCGGCCCACCCCCTCGCCCAGGGCAGTTCTGGGCTCTCCGTTCGGTGTGGCAATGTTCCTGAAACGCTGTGATCCCGGTGGGCTGTGCTCTGCCAGCAGCAGCACCTGTGCAGGAGGGCTGGATGATGGTCGGTATGGCTCAGAGGAGCTGGGTCCCCTCCGGAGCCCCCAGGTGGGGGCAGCGGAGGAGAGGGGGGCGGTGGTTACGTTGCATAGTGGTCAAAGCTGCCGAGGTACTCCAGGGCCGCGCGGTAGCACAGCTGGTACTGGTCCTGCCGGGACAGGGGTCTGGTCAGCGCAGACAGCGATGGAGGATACCCCGACACACAGCCAAGGGCACTCACACTGCAGCCAGTGGGTCACGGACTTAGCCTCTGCCTCTGCTGGCCAGCAGCAGGGGCCAGATCCAGACATCTGCCCAGGCTTCCCCCTGCCACCCCCACTCTGCCCCTAGATCGTGTACCCTGTAAGGACCGACACGTGCAACCCCAGCTGGGAGCCACGCACAACACTGGCGTCCAGTGCACAGCTGCCAAGCGGGGAACCCGTCCGGCTCAGCCTTCCCCAGCATGTGTCTGTGAGGAGCTGGCTTTGGCATGGCCAGTGGCCTGCATACCTCCGTCTGCACCATGGCTGGGCGCTGTGTGCGCAGGGTCTTCACGGTCTGGAACATGTCGACCACGCCCTCGTAGCGCATCCGCTCCAGGACGATGCTCAGCGTGATGAACACCCCGGTGCGGCCGACACCGGCACTGCCCAGGGACAGTGCTGGGTCAGGGCTCCTGCCCCTGAACCCCCAACCCCCCACACGCCCAGACCTCCATGGGGTCGGCCCCACCTGCAGTGCACCGTGATGGGCCCATCCTGCCCGAACTGCTCCTTGGTCTTGTGCACCTGCCCGATGAAGTCGATGAAGCCCTCGCCCGTCTTGGGCACGCCCTGCTCTGGCCAGTCTGTGAACTGGAACTGCCGGATCGTCCTTGACTGCCCATCCTGGGAGAGGTGGCAGAGGCCGGGGTCAGGGCTGGAGCTTCAGGCGGCAGCCCCCCAGGGCAGGCGGACAGTGCGGTAGCACAGGTAAGCACCCTGAGGTCGTTACACCGAGGCCACCCTGGGAAATGGGCTTGCACGCCCACAGCTCACCTTCGATTCCTGCAGCTGGAGCTGGGGCACCACAAAGGCAGCCCCACCACAGGGGCTCCGGCAGCGTTACAGACAAGCTTTCGTACAAATATACACACTCCCCTGTCCACTCACCCTGGCATCTGTGACCTTGAATTCACGCAGGATATACTGGGGCATGTTGTACTCAGCCATCGGGTCAACGACAAAGTACTGGTAGCGAGCAGAGCGCTCTGCGGGCCAGTACTGGTGGCACTTCTCCTGTGGACAGAGGGCCCGGCCCCATGGTCAGGTGGGGAAAGAGTGGGGAGGGGAGCTCCGGGTTTCAGAGGTTTCGGGGACAGGATGCCACAGGTGGTGATAATGGGGTCTGAGGCTATGCTGACAGGGCCGGGAGAGGAAGGACACGATAGAGAAGGGGTGGCTGGCGTGCTCACCCTGCCCATCTCCCGAAGCCTGGTAAGCATGACGATGATGGTGGAGTTGTGCTCCCACAGCATGCGCCAGAAGTCCTCGGTGCTCTCCGCCAGAGGCCCCTGTGTGGCTATGTAGGCCTTCTGCTGTCTGGGGTGGACATAAGACTGGACATGCTGGAGGTGCTGCTGTCCCCCGAGTCTCCCCATGGCTGCCTAGTCCCTTGGGGCCCCGCTCAGATCACCCCTCCTCCAGGAAGCCCACCCTGGTCTTCCAGGCTGGCCCTACTCTGTTGCGCCCCCAGCCGGCCAGGAGCAGGCCTGGCTACCCGTGGGCGTGGTGGGCAGTCACAAGTGTGCTGACCTATAGCCATCCAGGAAGCTGGCGTTGATGTAGTCGGAGCCCTCCACGCCGCGGATGGGTTGCAGACACACACGGGTCAGTTCGTAGGGCATGATGTTCACCAGGCGGTTCTTGAACTTGTTGCAGGGCAGGTTGGCACTGATGAAGCGGGATGTGTGGGCCTTGGAGCTGGCCAGCAACTAGCGAGAGGGAGAGGCTGGTCAGGCCTGGCTTCCTGAAGGACGGTCCCCGGGACCCAGTCCAGGCCCTGGAGCCAGGCAGGCCCAGCCCTGAGCCCACCTTGAACTCCAGCTCCATGGCGGTCACACTTTCCCCAGGAGGTACTTGGCCCAGCTTCTGGATGTGGGCATAGAGGTTGCGAGCAGGCACCTCCGTGTGTCCACACGTGGCGGCCTCCAGCAGGGCCTCATGGATGAACACGTACTGGTCCTCGGTCTGCACCATGTAGTTGCGCTGTGACCGCATGCACGTCACGTGGCCGTAGATGTCCACCGTCTTCTCATGCTTCATCCGCTCCAGCATGGCGTCGATGACGATGAAGCAGCCCGTGCGGCCCACGCCCGCACTGCAGGACACGGACTCAGCCTGGGCAGGGGCCCACCCCGCCTCTGCCCCACCCCCCGGTGGCGTGGCACTCCCTCACCTGCAGTGTACCACCATGGGCCCGGCGTCCAGCGGGTTGCAGGCCTTGACCCGCCGCAGGAAGGCCAGGATGGGGGTCGGGTACTCGGGAACTCCGTGGTCTGGCCAGGCCATGAACTGGAACTGACGCAGCTCCCGCTTCTCACTGGAGCCACTCTGGGGAGGAGAGCGGGGAGGGACGGTGTGACCAGGGAGTGTACCCTCTACAGACTCAGGGCAGGATGCCCCAATGCTGAGGCCAGACCCCGGCTTTCCAACGGGACTCAGAAGCCACACGGGGCAGCCTGAAGGAGCTCGGGTGCTGCTTCCATCCATGCCGCCCATGGCACCGGCTGTCATGGTGCGCTCACACCTCCAAGCCCCGACCTCCAACACCGGGCTCCCACTCGCCCCCTTCCCCGCCAGCACACCACGTTCAGACCATTGTCCTCATAGGTCCCGGCCGGGGGACAAGCACGGGGGCAGGACCATACCTTGTGGAGCGCAAAGGTGCGCACAGTGTAGGTGGCCAGCTCCACTGTGTCCAGCAGGGTCACCTGGATGAGGCCGTAGGTCTCGGTGCCACGGGGTGGCCAGTACTGATCGCACTTCACCTGCAGAGGGACAGCAGGGCAGGGTGTCTGGAGGTACCCAAAGGCTCAGGCGGGCAGAAGCAGGGTGGGAGGTCTAGCCCTCAGCCCCGAGCTCTCAGATCCATTATGCCACCCCTCACCAAACCCTATCATGGTCTCACGATACGCCTCCACCCCTGCCCTCACCAGGGGAACGAGGGACGTAATTGAAAATTGTTTATTCATGACCAGATTTCACCAGGCACATTTTCTGCCAAATCTACCCATAACGTTTATGCACCATTTTCAAGCTCTGTAAATTTTACGTTCCAGTCAACGCTTTGCTGTGCATAAACAGGTAACAGCAGCTCTTTCCACTAATTAACTTAGGAGACGTGTTAATGCCCCAGCTACACTCCAGCATCTGGGGAACATGCGAACATCCCAGAAACATGCCAGCAACTGGGGAGCGTATTAACATTCTTGGAAAATGACAGCATCTGGGGCAACATAACATGCTGGGAACCCACTAGTATATGGGGAACATGCCACATCCCAGGAACGTCCAGCAGCTGGGACACGAAGACACCCCAGGAAAACAACAGCACTTGGCAAGTCCCTTGAGGAGCTTCTTCCCACAGGGATGGGAAAAGGTGTCTGAAGTCACCTGGTGGCTGAGTATCCGCTGCCACCCTCCTCCCCCGCCCTGGGCAGGGCTCTGCACAGCCTTACCCGGGACTTTTCCTCCAGCCGTGTCATCATGACCACAGTGGCTGTACGCTGCTCCCACACCATCCTCCAGAAATCGCCCATGGTCTCAGGCAGCGGGCCCTGCGTGGCAATGTAGGCATTCTGCTTGCGGTAGCCATCGATGTAGTTGGCGTTGATGTAGTCACTCCCCGGGACACCTATGAACAGGCAGGAAGGGACATGGGAGAGCATTATCCTGGGGCCTCCAACCCAGTCCATCCATACCTCCTCGGTGCACCCTGGGACCTGTGGGCCTCTCCTGGAGGATGAAATGTCCCCCAGCGAGGAGGAGATCAAGGGGATGGGAGGGGGCCCCGCCCTCGGCTCACCATCAATGGAGGTAAGGATGACTCGAGAGTGGTCGTAGGCAATGACGTTGGCGTAGCGGTTCTTGGGCTTGTTCACCTCCAGGTTTGAATTCTCCCACGTGAACTGCTGTCCAGGGTCAATTGACTGCAGGGAATGGAGGAGGCAGGTGGAGTGGGGCAAGAGCTGACTACCTAGTGCCTCCAGGGAGACCCAGCCTTCCAGGTGGTGTCCACATCCGGCCTTCACTCCCGGTTCACAGCCAGCCGCTCTACTGCATGGTGCCGGTGAAGGCTGAGCACCAGCTCCCCTGGCCACGGAGCGAAGAGGCTGGCACGGCACCCATCAGCAAGGCAATGGACCGAAGAGTCCTCTAACCGAGGTACCACAAATCCCCTCGCCCAGGAGAGTGGTCCGGGGTGGGGTGGGGGCTAGGGAAGTCCCTCAAGCCCTGAATCCAGCTAATGAATGAGTGCAGAAGCAACGGCGGCCAGCTGCGCACGACCCAGTGCTGCTGGGGCTCTGGCCAATGCTGCACGGCCTCGCCCAGCTCTCCTCTTCCCTCTCTGGCTGTTCCTTCCCATAGGCAGGACGCAGTGCTCCTCCGGAGTTCATTCCTGGGCCCTCTTTGCACTCTCCAGCCCTTCCTGGGTGAGTTCACTTGTTCTCAGGACCTTACGCCCACATGCTGGAGCTGCCGTAACCCCAGCCGGAGCCCGGAGTCTCCCCTGAGCTCCCAGTCTGAATAGCCAGCAGCCCCTTGGACATCCCACCTGGACATCCCACACTCCTTCGGTCTCAACCCTTGCCAAGCTGAGCTCATCAGCTCCCCCTGCAAACCCGGCTCTGCTGCTGGGGCTCCATCTCAGTGAAGGGCACTGCCCTCATTTACCCCAAAGCCCCGGCCACAACCTGCAAGTCGTCCTCAGAACTCCTCTGTGCCCCATCCCATCGCTCCCAGCCCCTCAGCTCTCTCCAACCCGCTGCCAGGGCCTCAGCCAGGCCACCTGTGCTCAGACTTGGCATCTCCCTGCCTCTTCGCTTGGCCCCACTCCGTCCTGCAGCCGGAAAAATCCTTATAAAATGCAGATCTGTGATCAATTCCCTGCTTAATGTCTCCCATGGCTCCTCATCGCCTCAGATGATAATAGTAACAGCTGAGGCTCAGCGAAAACTTACCGTGTGCTTGGCACTGCTCTCAACACTCTGCGTGTATTCCCTCATCTAATCCTCCCACGAAATAGGTTCTATTACCACCCTCCTTTTACAGACGAATACCACCCGAAGTTCTCAGCATAGCACACCGTGTCCTCCAGGTTTTGGCGCCAGCCTGTTACTCTCCACGGGTCAGCGAGCACTGCTTCCGTGAGACCCCAGCACACCCCACCCCTAGCCTGCTTGCTTCGGTGCTGTCGGCCGGCCGACCTTCTCCGCACGTCTGCATGTTTAACCCCAGGGTATGAGGTCACATTCAGTGTCTCTCATCTGTCGGCACTCGTCTCCCCGCCGGCTGAGCTCCCTGTGGGCACTTGCCTCCACACCCCCAAAACCCAGCACAGGCTAAGTGCCTGACGATGCCAGATGAGCGACTGACTGACCGTTAAAGGTAACACAGCTATGGGATCCTGGCTGCAGGAAAGCTCTCGGCAGGCCGGGTGGCCAGAGGAGGCTTCCTGGAGGAGGAGGCTGTGGTGAGGAAAGCGCAGACTGGAGCAGAGAAGAGGCAGAAGGTGCACGGGGGACACCGAGTCTGGACAGTGAGCCGCAGAGCCCCATGGGAGGAAGGGTGGCGTGGGACGTGGGACTGGATGAGTGTGGGCGGGAGACCAGGCCAGGTAAGGAGCTGGAGGCAGGGAGCCCCCCCTTAGCGGCTCTGTCCCCCCCATGGCGGGGCTGTGCAGAGCAGGCCCCCAGTGGGCGCTCTGCAGGGAGAAGTGGCACGCCTCCCTCGCGGCACAGGTGATCATCAGTTCCCCGGCCAAGCTCAATTTCCTCTGTGGAAACCTGGCTCACAGCCCTTGAAGGGGAGCCCTGGTGCCCGCGATAGCAGCCCAGCTGAGGGTGGACATCTGACTGGAGCGGGGCGGGCTCACAGGCAGGGTGGAGCCAGCCCGTCAATCACCCATCCATCCACCCGCCATCCTGTGCCAGCGCTGCGCTTCGGGCGGAGCGGGGGGGTTGGAGGGGCCGAGTGGGGCAGAGGCGGAAGATGCCTTAACAACACCTCCGCCCGTGCTCCTTAGAGGAGGTGGGGCTCTCCTTATCACCTCCTTGACACCCCTTTCACTAGCAAAGCACCTCCCCAGCCCGGCGCCTGGAAGCCCTGACTCTGGGCAGGAGCAGTGCTCTGAAGTCTGAGCCCCCATTAGATAGGGTCCAGGCCAGAGTGAAGGGAGTACCTGGAGGGCCCTGAGCAGGAGGGTTTGTGCAGCCCAAGTGGCAAGATTCAGGCCCCCCAGCTCCCCATCTCTGTGATCTGTACTCTGAGAACACCCGTGAGCACATGCATGTGCAGGGTACAGGCTGACAGACACATTCCACTACTCATCAGCTGTGTGACCTTGGGCAAGTCACTTCCCCTCCTCTAAGCCTCAGCTTCCTCATCTGTAAGATGGGATAACACCAGTATCCGTTTCACAGGGTGTGGGGAGGGCAGGATGGTATGCAAAGTACCTAGCCTAGAGCTGGCCTGCAGGAAGCTCTCCATAAATGCCAGCTGTTATTACTGACCTGGGTGTGTGTGTGTGTGTGTGTGTGTGTAGGAAGCTCTCCATAAATGCCAGCTGTTATTACTGACCTGGGTGTGTGTGTGTGTGTGTGTGTGTGTGTGTGTGTGTGTGTGTGTGTGCAGGAAGCTCTCCATAAATGCCAGCTGTTATTACTGAGCTGGGTGTGTGTGTGTGTGTGTGAGACAGAGAGAGGTAGAGAGAGAGAGAGACCTGTCTGCCTCTGTTAGCATCAGGGCATGTGACTGAGTGTCCTGACCCGGGGATCTGGAAGGGCCTCTGTCAGGCCCAGAACCTGAGACCTGAGGAGTTGAGTTCCCTGCTGGCCACTGCTGACCCCTCCAGTGTGTGTTCTGGAGAAGCCTGGAGCCCGAGGCAGGAAAGGAGCCGGTCTGGGGCCAGGCACATGGTGGGGGATGTGAAGCGGGGGTGAGGGGAGAAGTCTCACCTCGTATTCCTGGGAGAACTTGAGGCCGTCGTTGGCTTTGAGGCGCTCGATGTTGTCCGCCAGGTCGGTGATAGGGATGGGCGGGTGGTCTCGCATACCTGGAAGCAGGGCACACACAGGCAGAGTTAGCGTGAGGCCTGAGAGGGGTGGTGGAGACAGCCCCAATGCATGTATGTGCACATGTGGACACGTGTGACCATGGAGCACTCGTCACTGGTGGCATGGAGACGGCGGCACATGCGGCGACAGGGATGGCGGGGCACACAGTGGCTGGGGGTGGGGGCGGGAGAGGACAGAGGTGGAAGGGTGTGTGGTGTGAGCACGAGTGAGCATGTCCGTGTGACACGGTGCTGAGTGGCGGGTTCTCCACAGGCATGGGAGGCCTCCCCGCTCCCAGGCCGGGGCCGGAAGCCCAGGTGGAAGGCAGTGGACAGGATGGGGCTGGGCTGCTTCAGCCTGCACCCCGCCTGCGGGTCCTGCCTCTGGACAGCGCTCCTGCCCTCACTGGCGCCAGTCACCATGGGAGGCTGGGTGATGTCCCTGTCCCAGCACCCAGCATGTGGATGGAGTGATCATGATGTACATGGCAGAGACGTGGAAGAACTCGGAGGGAGAAGCAAAGGGGAGGAGGGAGATGTGGGGAAAGGGAGGCAGGGAGACAGGAGAGGAGTCGGACTGAGACCGGAGAGGGGTCGGACTGAGACGGGAAAGGGGTCGGACTGAGACCGGAGAGGGGTCGGACTGAGACCGGAGGCGAGAGGCAGAGACAGAGTGGCGGGAAGGAAAACAGGGCGGGAAGAAGGGGGCAAGGTGGGGAGAGAGCGGGATGGACAAAGAAAAGATGGGGCAGTGAGAAGGTAGAGAAAAGAGAGGAAGAACTCAAGGAAGGAGGGCGGCGATGGGTGAGAGAAGTAGAGGAAACACACAGAAGCCAGAGTGGGCCCCAAACACGGGAACGCAGAAAACTAACTTGAGATATTCGGGCAACTGGGGACACTGGAACCTGCAGAGAGAAAGAACAAAAACAGGGGGGCAAGAGAAGGAAACCCGTTAACCTCTGGTTACACTGCTGCTGAACACCGTGTGGGGCGGGGGGCTCGCAGGGGCAGTCCCACCGCAGCCCCCTCTGCCCCCCGAGGAGCAGATGCATCTCCCACCCAGAGCCTGGGCGGTCTCAGGGGCCTCCTTCTATGATGGAAGTCTAGGTCCAAGCCAACCTCGTGCCCTCTGGTATCAAAGTTTGACCCTGACTATTTCCAGATGAACTGGCAAAAGGGAAGTGTGCTTTCAGAGAGAGAGATGAGGCACGTGCGGTGAGAAACAGAAGGGTGAGTCCATACGAGGATGTGCAGATGGGGACGGTATCACTCTCTCAGCTTTTCTGTGCGTTTGAAGCACTTTCAGAAGAAGAGTTAAATTATGAGAGAAAATAATAAACATTTGCTGAACGAAAAAACCGAGAAGGAAACCCTCAGCCGTGGACAGTGCTGCCATCGCCGCCACCCCTTCTGGTCACCGGTTCCCTCCCAGACCACCCCTGTGCACAGACACCTCTCCCCGCCAGCAGTCCTGTTCCCTGATCTCGGCACCTCGGGTGACCCTCACTGTGCCCCTCCCCACGGTCCGCCCGGAGCCACAGCCTCCTGTCCTTTTGGACCCCCATCCCTTTTAACACCACCTCTGACTGCCTGTGCTCCACCCCGCCTCCTCCTCTCAGATCCCTGCCCTTTCCCCCGGGCCCTGCAGCCACAAGGATCCAGACCCCAGCAGGGCCTTCACGCCCACTTGCTCATTCCCCACTCACTGTGCCTCAGCCCACGGAAATGCTCCTGCCCCCAGGACCCGCCCACCACACGCTCTCCAAGGTCCCAACTGCCGAAGCCAAAGGCCTCTGCCTGGGTCCTCCTTGCACAGCCCTCCCCATCTGGCCTCTGGGACACTCCTCTCCCCGAGTTCTCTCTCCCTCTGGCTCCTCCTCCTTGGCTATCCTTCACCCATCCTTCCTCAACATTTCACCTCCTTCCCTGGCTGCCCTTCATCTGCTCTCTTCCCCTGCCCCCTCTTCCTGGGAGAGCCCATCTATTTGCAGGCGTTGACCACTGCGTGCTCCTTGGCATGCCCCACGCCCGTGGTTCCAGCCAGGATGTTGGTGCGGAGGTCTCCCTGGACCCTCCCACCCCAATGCTCAGCCAGCAACCACAGAGGCATCCTGGGACCCCTGCCCCCATTTCCTCACCCCACATGGAATCAAGCCTGAGCCCTGCTGCTTAGGTCTCGCTCATGTCTCCCCACTGCCACCCGCCTCGTCCAGGTCCTCAGCACCTTCTCAACGGCCTGCCTCCCCAAGTTCTCCCCTTCCAATCTGCCTTCCACATGGCAAACAGAGCTATGTTTCTACAGCACAATTCTGACCCTGTTGCTGCCCTGCTGAAAACCTTTAATGCCTCCCTGGAACCCTCAAGACAAAGTCCAAACCCCTTAGCCTGGCGTGCAGGTCCCTCTGTGACGGGACCTCGGCCTAGCCCTCCAGACTCATCTCTGGGCTCTCAACAACCCCAGCTCCAGTGCCGCAGGACACAGTGCCTGAAAGCTGCTTCCCCACATGCTACTGCCATAGAAGCGAGTTCCCTCCGTTCCCTCCCACCCCCTCCCTGCCCGACTAAGGCCCACACGGCTTGGCATCCCTCTCAGAGGAGGCTTCTCTGCCCTCCAGGCCCCGGCTTTGATTCCTTGAAGATCTGATCACATCTGGTTGCAACAGCCTGCTAAGTCAGCCTGGCTCTCTCTCTTTCAGGAAACGTGCCCTTGGAACTCAGTCAGCATGTTGTCAGGGAGCCCAGGCCACAGGATGAGAGCCGAAAACCTCAGGTGAGCTCACAGCTGACTGCAGTGTCAACCATAAGACATGAGAATGAATGAGTCTCCAGAATTCTGGGGTCAGCAGACTTTTCTATAAAAGGCCAGCTAGTAAATATTTTTGGCTTTGTGGACATATGGTGTCTATCACACCTACTTAGCTCTACTTTGTAGTATGAAAACAGCCACAGACAATACATAAATGAATGGGCGTGGCTGCGTTCCAATAAAACTTTATTTGCAGAAACAGATGGTGGGCTGCATCTGGCCTCGGGCCATAGTCTGCTGACCCCTGATCTGAACGATTCTGGCTCCCAGCTTTTGAGTCTTTCGGCCGAGGGCCCAGACATTCTGGAATAGAGACAAGCTGCTCCTGCTACACTCCCGTCTGAATTTCTGAATCAGGAAGACGGTGACAATAGTACATAATTGTTGGGCTTCCCTGGTGGCGCAGTGGTTGAGAGTCCGCCTGCCGATGCAGGGGACACGGGTTCGTGCCCCGGTCCGGGAAGATCCCACATGCCGCGGAGCGGCTGGGCCCGTGAGCCATGGCCGCTGAGCCTGCGCGTCCGGAGCCTGTGCTCCGCAATGGGAGAGGCCACAACGGGGAGGGGCCCGCGAAACGCAAAAAAAAAAAAAAAAAAAAAAAAGTACATAATTGTTTTCAGCCACGAAGTTTTGCGGTAATTTAACACGCGGCAATGAGCAGCTCGTGTACACACAAACCCTGTGTGTCGTAGTTCACTCATTCATTCAGCTGCCTTGCGTTTGTTTCACAGGCGCTCAACAAGAATCCACCGTGTGCACAACCCAAGGGATGGGAGAGGAAGAAGACAGTTCCTGGCTCCACAGAGCTCTGTCACTGAGGCAGTTCCAGCCCAGGGTGGGAGGTGTCACGATGGAAGCAGCATCTGGGAGCCGAGGAACGACCCTGCCCACAGGGAAGAGGTCTGAGCTGTGTCTGCTGGGGCACAGGGAGGGAGTGACAGCTCAGGTAGAAGGGGCAGCCAGAGAGCCCCGTAACAGTGGCGGGGAAGGAAAGGCAGGCACCAGGTCCTGTGCGGGGTCTCTGTACTCGCACAGAATATCTGGGGCCAGCCACCAGAAGGGCCAGATGTGGGCACCCCATCCCGCCACAAGGGTCTGATGGGCCGTTTCCCACTAACAAACCTCTCGTGTGCAGGGACCAGAGCACGGGTGCAGAGGCTGGCCACCCCGGGGCTGGGATGTGGCTCTGTGTGGGTCCTGGGCCCATACTTGGAGGGCGTGACCAAAGACGAGGTCGGGTCTGAGCAGCTAGCTGCCCCCCACCCCCAGAGGCTCCCGGGCCCTGGGGTGCCTGTCCAGCTCTTGATACAGGGGTTCCTCGGTCACTTCATCAAAGTGGATGGGTACAGGGAGAAGGGCAGAAGGGAGGAACAGGAAATGGGGGCCAGGGTGAGGCCAGGGTCCCTCGGTGGAGACCGGCAGGCCTGGGTGGGGCAGGCAGGCAGGCCGAGGGAGCCACCCTACCTGGGGTCTGGTAGTTGAGCCGCCGCATCTCCACGGGGTCGGAGGAGTGGGCCAGCAAGGAGTCCTTCAGCCCAATTGACTGCTCATCCTTGGACGATGGGGAGTGGGTCCTTTTCCTGGAGAGGCAGAAGGGCGGTTGGTGAGAACTGAGGTCCAGGTGGAGAACAGAGATGCATGGCATAGCCTGCCACCACAGAGGCCCTGTGTCCACGGCCCTGCTCCTGCCACCCCAGCCTGGGGTCTCTGAGTGCAGGGGAGCCAGGGCCAGAGCAGCTTCACGTGAGAGGACACAGGGCGGAGGGTGCGGAGACAGCCGGAATAGGGGGTGGACAGAGGGCCAGCCCAGTGAGAAAGGAAGGGGCCGCAGAGGCTGTGGCTCCTTCCCGTAAAGGGCAGGTCACTGCCGGGCAGTAGCTGTTGTCTGCAAGGGCCCCACGGCTGAGGCAACAGGAGCCACCAGGAGGAAACATGCAAACGACACCTAAGATATGCAAACATCACAGAGAGCTGGGCCTCAGCTATCTGGCTCTCGGTACAAGGGTAGAGGTGCAGAGCAGCAGGGGAGGGACAGGGAAGACGTCCCCCTAGCTGGGCAGAGTCCTCCCTTGCTGGCCTCGGCTCCCCGGGCTACAGGGACAGGATGAGAGACAGACTGCAATGTCCAGCTGCTGGCAAGTATCCAGGGGCCGCTTCTGCTCGGTGGCCACAGGTGTGCTTGGGGAAGAAACTTACGCGAGTGTGCATGAGTGTGCAGCACACACTTCCCCGCTGCCCTGCAGCCAGTGCTCTTTGCACACAGGCCACTCTGTCCCCTGCAGCGCTCAGGTAACCTCAGAGACCTGGGAGCCTGGGGGAAGGCTCTGGTGAGCTCAGAGTCTGTGCCTGCAGGGGAAGTGGTGGAGGTCTGTGCTTTGCCTGTGCCCGGAAAAGGGGCATCCCCTGTGCAGAGCACCAGTCGAGAGAGTGACAGAGCCTGTCCCATCGCCTGCCAAGCTGACCAGACAGCCGCAGGCCAGGAGGCTTCTGGCCCAAGCAGCGCCCCTCCCTGCTGGGCCCGCAGTGTGCATGGGGATAAGAAGTGAAGGGGGAAGCGTGTGAAGAGAGAAGGAAGGACTCCTACCTTTCTTGTTTACTAGGTCCCGAAAGACAGGCAAGGACAGAAGAAAGGAACGGTCACTGTTTCCGCCAAGCACTCAGACCCTCTCACGACATGGGGGACACTGCGGACCCATCTATGGCACCCACGTGGCATTCACGGGGAGGGGTTGCCTCTCCTGGCAGACACCAGGACCCAGAGGCAGTGGGGGGAGGATGAATGGGTGTGTGGAACCCTCCTCAGGTTCCCCACCCATGGGTCTCCAGGCCCTGAACCAGGCGAGACTGTCCCTATTCACCCTGGGAGGAAGGAGCTAACTTCAGGAAGGAGGCACCAGGTCCAGGTCAAGGGTCAGGGTCAGGGGCAGGGAGAGATGGGGTACTGGGGACAGGAACTCGTGTGTGAACATGTTCAGACATACGGACCAACAAGCGTTCACGGACAGCCTTGCGCTGGGTGCTGGAAACAGGCCCAGCGCCGTTCCCGTGGAAGAACCACTGGACGACAGCGGGGGACAGTGTGGCGAAGGGGTATAGGAGGGGCCCGGCAGAGCCTCGTGGGCACCAGAGCCTGGAAAGTAGTCTTGAAGGATGAGATGGCAGTTGCCCGGGCAGGGGGAAGGAGAGCGGCAGAGCGGAGGGGCTCAGCCCGGGCTGGCCGGGAGCTGCACTGGTTCAGTGACGATGTCGGGGTGTCGGCAGGGGCCAGACCGACTAGGCATTTGATGGACCTCAGGCTACAGAGATCGGACTATAAAACTCTTTAGTTAAAACTGAGAAGTGTTAAGCTGAGGGTGACAAACTAAATCTTTGGAAACACCTTTCAGGCTGGGAGGAGGATGGAGAGGAAGGGGAGACTCCAAGATCAGGACACTGCAGCTACCCGAGAGAGGACTGAGGCGTGCCGTGCGCACGTGCGTTACCTCGTGGGGAGCCTACGGTGGGGAGCGGGGAGCAGGTCCAGTGATATCCAGGGCAGGACTCACGGGAGACCGGGTGGAGGGAGAGGGAGGAGGGGAGAGGGTGACACTCAGGTTTCCGGTTGGTAACTTGGTAGATGGGCCCGTCCCCTGTGATGGGGACCCTGGGGGAGGGCTGTGGGAAGGGTCAAGACACCCTGAGTCTGGGACAGCTGCAGGTGCTATGGTCACAGCAGGCACTCAATAAACGTCTGCCAAGTGAATGTCCACGGGCACACGGCCCTGGAGCTGGGTCTGGACCTCTCAAGGCCCGAGCAGGAGATCCAGGCAGGGAGTCATCTAGGGATGGTGGCAGAGAGGGTGCTGAAGGGAGGAGACCAGGAGAAGGCCGTGTCTTGAAGCTGAGAGACACACAGGCTCACATTCACTGAAAACACAGAGACGGACACACAGACATGCCCGGGGATGCACGTGAACAAGCCCGCTGTGAAGCTGAGGCTGCTCATCGCACCTGGGCCACACCCATGGGTGTGCACACGCACTGCTTCTGCTCTCCTGGCTTCCCACCGAGCCCAGGGGTGCGCCCTGGGGCGCAGGCCAGTGTGGCTGCCCCAGGCCTGTATGCACCCGGCCAGGGAGCGCCTGAGAGTCCGAGGGCAGGTGGCCGTCCACCAGAGCACTCACCTCTTGAACAGGAGAATGGCGATGACAATGAGAATGATGAGGATGACTGCCAGGACGGGGCCCGTCACCCACAGCATCTCGGGCTCCTCCTGCTGCTGGGCTGGTGTCACCTGGACCACGATCTCGTCGGAGTAGGGGCTGGAGGCATAGCGCTTCTGTGGCCCAGTGGAGGAACAGCACAGGTGGTGAGCCCGGGTGAGATCTCCCACCCTCTGCCCCGCCAACCTGGAGAATGGGCTCTGGGCCTGGTCTCCCAGAACTAAGAGGCTGACCTGGGCCTGGTCAGCTGACTGGGTCCCTAGGGCTAGGTTGGGTCTGGCGTTCTGGGTCTTAGGGGTTAGGGCCTTGAGACCCCAGTGCAGGCATGGGGCCCCTGGGGTGTTTGAGACTGGCCTGGGGTGTGTGTGGTCAGGGCTTGGGCCTTAGGCAGACCTGGTCCACGGGTTCCTTCAGGGAGGCAAGCACAAAGCACTGGTAGCTCAGGTCTGGAGACAGCGGCCGGTTGTAGAAGCCCCGGTAGCTCTTCTTGTCCCCCAGGGTGAAAGTCTCAGGGAGCACGTCCACCTGAGCGGCCACGTATGGCTTCAGCCGCTCTGCCTGCCGCCGCTGCCGCAGCTCCCCACCGCCCTGCTCGATGGCCTCCAGAAGCTGACAGAGCAGAGGACGGGAGTCACGCAGGGGCCTTGGAGCACATGCTCCTGGGCCCGGGGCCTGGGACATACGCCCCCTGGGATGAGGTTAGGCTCACCTTCCACGTAAGGGGCTCAAGGACTCAGAGTCCTCGGAGAATCATGCTGAATGCCAGACAAGGCAATGCCCCTCCTCCTAGCCAGCCTGATAAGAAGGGGCCCTCTGGGTAACCTGCCCCAGCCTAACCTGAGAGGGCTGGCTGCACACCACTGCGAGAAGAGGACGGCAGATTCCAAACATGCTGGGGCTCCACTCTAGCCCCTCTGCGGCCTCCAGACCCTGCGGACCCCGACGCCTACAGGGCCCAGGATTCTCTAGATCTGAGAGATGTCTCTGCCACTTCCCACCCCAGGGGATCCTCCTCAAACCCCTTTGGGGGAAGTCTCTGTAAGCCCTCCAGGAGTTCTCTGAAAGCGCCCAGCTCAGCATCTGTCTCCCTAGAGATGAGGGCAGGCTGCCAATCAGAGACTTGCTGCAGGGGCTCCCGTGGGGGGGGGGGGGGGGGGGGCGTGGTCCCTGGGGCCACAGCCAATAACCTCAATGGGACTGTCATCAGTGCTACCCTTTCTGGTCCCCAGGCACCTCGTCCAGCTCCAGCTCCTCGGGCGTGCTCCATCGTGGTGCCAGCACACTCCCTCCTACACGGTCAATGGGCACCACCATGATGTAGAACCACCTGGGCGGGCAGAGGGGGGAATCGGGACCGTCATCGCCTGCGCTCGCATGGCCAGCCCTGCCCTCCCCCCGAGGCCTCATCCGCACACCTGACGAGCGAGGGGTCCTGCACGTGGGGCATGGAGAGAGTGAAGCGGCCGTCCGCTGTGTAGGCAGAGGCAGGCAGCGGCTTGTGCGGCAGGAGGTCGGGGGCTGTGCGAATGGACACGAGGTGCTGCAGGCCCCCCGCACTGCTGCCACGGTTCGTCAGCACGAACGAGTACTCTGTGTTCGGCTGCAGGTCTGCAACCAGCTTGCGCATCGAGTGCCCATCCACCTCCACGCTCTGCCCGTTGTACAGAATCTGCGCGGGACGGGGGCAGGCGGCACGTCTGAGTGAGGCTTCCCATCACGGGCCTGCGGGGCAGAGCACGCACCCACGCCCCACCGGGATCCGGCATGACAAACACACGCGCAGAGGCCGGGACTGCAACGAGGGACTGCAGCAGTGTGTGTGTGCCAGGTGCGGCTGACTTCACCCACCTTGAAGGGTACAGCTGACTTGTAGGAGTCAGGGACCTCCCAGCTGAGCAGCACAGATGTCTTCATTGCAGCCTCCACACGGAAGTTCTTGGCAAACACTGTTGGGATATAAGGAGGGAGTCAGCTCTGGCTGTGTAGCTGGGGTGGATGGACCTCAAGATTTCCTGGCCAGGAAGAGACACCGCGCGGGGGCCCAGGGGGTTAGGAAAGGCTGCAGAGGACCAGGCACCCCCCACTCCCGCCAGCTTCAACCGCACACAGTTCAGCTCCCAGCCCCGGCTCTTCCTCGCAGTGAGTACCGAGCGGGGCAGACGCCACAGGACCCGTGGGCAGGATCTCCAGAAGTGCTTGGGTGAAGCTGGAGCTTACAGACACCAGGTCAGTGACCACAGGTCAGTGGGACTCAGTCAGAAGCACAAGGCCGCACACCAGAGCACAGTGGGCTGTGGTCACTAGAGGTCAGGGGGTCATGGCCCCAGGAGATTAGTGTTGCATACCCAAGAGTGGTGATGCAGTCAAAAGATATCAGTGGGTCAAGGTCACGAGAGACTGGAGAGTCACGCAGCAGAGGTCAGTAGGTCAAGGACAGCAGAGGTCAGGGGTCACACACCGAGAACGTGGCACCCCTTCACTAGAGGTTAGTGGTCATGGACATGAGAGACTGGAGTGTCACACACCAGAGGTTGGTGGATCACAGTTGCCAGAGGTCAGTGGGTCAAGGAGAGCAGAGGTCCCCAGGCGCAGCCACGTGCGCGCAGCACACACCTTGCTCCACGGGCATGGTCCGGGACTGGATGCTGGGGCTGAGCGGGCCGGCGCCTTTGCTGGTGCGTGCACGGACCTTGACGTCGTAAGTGGTGTCTGGCTTGAGGCCGGAGAGCGTCAGGTGGGTGTCGGCAGTGATGTTGTGCAGCTCCTGCTGGCTGTTGATGTCACGGTACACCACGGTATAGTTGGTGATGCGCCCGTTCCTCTCCGCCAGCACCGGGGGCTCCCAGGTCAGTTCCGTGGTAGATGTGGTCAGCCCTACCACGCGCAGGTTTTGGGGGAAACCGCTGGGAGCATCCTCGGGGGTCGTGATCTCCTTCTCGAACTCCTCGCCTGGGCCGGCCCGGTTCTTGGCAGCAAGCCGGAAGATGTAGGTGGCCCCTCTGTGCAGGCCAGTGACCGTAAAGTGCTGGTCGTCCTTGCCAAAATCGATGGTGTTGGGCCGCGCCTCGTCGGCCCGGTGGTACTGCAGCCGGTAGCCCAGCAGCTCCCCAGGCAGCTCCTTGGGTGGGTGCCACTGGAGCAGCGCGGTGTTCATGGCCGTGGTGCTGACCATCATGGTGGGCCGGCCTGGGACTGAACAACCACGCACTGGGCTCTGGCCCTGCCCCCCCCTTGGCCCCCCCTCAGCTCCGTCCCCGACCCCTCACTCACCTGCTCCCGTGGTCGTGACAATTTTGGGCTTGCTGCGGGCACCGTCCCCCTTGGTGGTGTAGGCGGCGACGGTAATGGAGTAGGTGGTCTCCGGGGTCAGGCCGCTGATGGTGGTTTCCTAAGGCAGGAGGAAGGGCCCATTCCCATCACGGGAGAGCAAGGAGGGACCAGAGCAGGCCAGCCACCTCAGGACGTTAGCCGGCGGGGCCCCCCAGGGCACACAGGGCCAGAGGTCCCCGGAGAGGGGGCTGTGAGCTGCTGGACTCTGCAGAAGGCAGGACAGGCAGGTGGATGTGTGCCCAGGAGGACCCAGCCCATGCCGGGAGCACCAAGCCTAAGGCAGACAGTCCGCTCATTCTTCCTTTCAGACAAGAACAAAGTACCACACTGTTCCTTCGCTCCATTGTACCATGAATGACACCTCGTGAGGTCTGGGCGCGTGTGCTGCACAGAGCACACAGCCGCGCATGCACAGAGCACCTTGCGTGGCTCTCGGCACACACATGCATGCAGCCTACAGCTCCTCCTGCACCAGCAGGCGGAGGGCCACCTGTAGATACTAACGCGTGTGCACGCACACCACAGAGCGAGGTGGAGGGGTGGGCCGGGGTGCCACCCTGCAGGACCAAGTCGGGACCCCTCCTGTTCCCCTCTAGGCACTGGCTCTGTGAGCACCTTACGCCCTGCAATGCTTCCTGAGCCAGGGAGGGGAGACGAGGAGGACAGAGAAAGGCCTTGGCAGGCCTTGCCCACACGCCCATCTCCAGCCAAGGCATCATTTCTGGACATGCCGAGAAACACCACGGGAGGCCAAGCCACACCACACAGAGGGAAAAGTGGGGAAAAGGGAGGGGAGCACCACGCAGTGGGAACAGAGCTGTCACCACCAACCCTGGTGTCCCTCCAGCTCTGAGCCTCGGGTGGGGCCACCGCAGCTGCCACCAACCTCTCGCAGGTCCCCTCCTGCCCTGGCTGGAGGGTCTCCCAGGGCTGGGGCTCCGGAAGACACCGATGCTGGAACCCAGCCCCCAGACTCCCTTCCCAGCCTGGGCCTGGAGCAGGTGATTTTTCACTCCGGGGATCAATAAGGCCTAACGATCGGGATCGGATTTAACTCCATCTCCATCTGGCTAGAGCAGGGGCCAGGCCCTGGTCGATCTTGAACACAGGCCTGAAATTGCCGCTCGACAGGTGAGAAGTAAGGATTAGAGGATATGCCAATCACTGCTCAGCTCGGGGCTCGTGCCTAAGCGCCAGTTTTCTCTGGACGTGGCTGGTGCCCTGTGGAGCTCGGCGGCTCAGGCTGGGAGGAAAGGCGGGGGAGGGGGAGTGTCCCACGAGCCCAGCCTGACCCAGGTCTTGCCCGCGCTCGCACACCTCTTACTTACATAGTCCTCGGACTCCTCTGGCCGCCACTGACCGCGGGAGAGGGAGAGAAAGGGAGACAGGATGTGAAGGACTCTGGCTCTGATGGGGCCTGGCCAGGGAGGGCAGATGGCGGGCACGGGCCTCTGAAGTGCCCTGGGGGGTGGCAACCCAGGACCACTCCCCATTCAAGGATCCCAGCCCCTGCCCCACGAGCCCAAATGTGTGTGGGCCCAACTGTGGGCACCAGGGCTGAGGAGGTGAGACCTGGAGAGCGGAGGGCCAGAGCGAGAGGGCTCCCTGACACTGAGGGGTCGTAGGGCGCCACCTGGAGGTACTTCGAGGGAAAGGCTGCCAGACTTGAGGGGTGGGCTCCACAGCTCAGGCAGAGGGGAGAGAAGACGCCGAGGGCAGTGCATCTGTTTTGCCGGGGCCAGTCCTGGCCTAGGCTTGCCAACCTGGCATGATTATTCACAATGTCTCCTCTCACTCTCAAAAGTATCCCAGTTGGGAAGACAGATTACCAGTGGCCCTAGGCAAGGAGGGTTGCCCTAGGAACAGCAGGAGCTATACCGTGGCTGGAAGGGGCCCAGGCAGGATGGCCAGCAAGATGGTAAGGGCCGTGAGTGCCAAGCTCAGAGCCTGGACCCTGCCCCACAGGCAAAGGGGAAGCCCTCAGACCCCTGTTCCTTCCTGGGATGCTTGAAAATCAAGGTAGGAAGGCATATTTCTGGGCTGGCACTGCTGCTCATTCTTGGTACATTCTTCTTCAGGCCATGGTGCATGTAGGTTTACTAGCTGGACAGGTAGAGGGAGGGAGGTTCTGTGGCACTGGAGGGCTGGCGGCTGGCAGCTGTCCAGCACAGCACAGGGAGATGGTCCATGCCATCCCCAGGATAGACGTGCCATGGGGTCATCCGGCCCAGCGACCCTCGCAGTGCTGGTCTGGTCTCTGTCCAATGGCCCCAGTGCCTCTGTTCTGGGAAGCTCTCTTGTAAAGTCCTTGCGAGCAGTGTGGGACAAGTATGGGAGGAGGCCATCAACTGTCCCTCCTGGCCACGGCCACTTTCTAGGGTGTGGCTGGGCCCAGCGCTGCTCTAGGTTCCTTGCCTGGGGTATCCTGCCATGTCCAAGCCAGGCCTGGGAATGGAGGTGCTCACGAGGAGGAGAGTGAGAGAGAAGAACGGAAAGACAGAGGCTGAAGCAAAACAGAGGGAGAGAGGATGGAAGGGATTAGAGGACAGGAAAGAGAAGAGAACGAGACAGACAAAAACACTCTCAGGGAGAGGGAGAGAGAGAAACAGAGAGAGGAAGGAAAAACAGACCATGGGAAAGGGACAAAATGAATGGATAAAGAAGATGTGGTACATACTTACACACACTACCAAATGTAAAACAGATAGCTAATGGGAAGCAGCCGCATAGCACAGGGAGATCAGCTCGGTGCTTTGTGTCCACCTAGAGGGGTGGGATAGGGAGGGTGAGAGGGAGGCTCAAGAGGGAGGGGATATGGAGATATCTGTACGCATATGGCTGACTCACTCTGTTGTACAACAGAAACTAACACAGCGTTGTGAAGCAACTAAACTCCAATAAAGTTGTATTAAAATAAAAAAGGAGACGGGAGGTGGAGTCAGAGACCTGGAAAAACAGACAAGCTTGAGATGGAGACACACATGACAGGAGACAGGTCTGGCCACACAGCGGTGGAGGCACGCCCCCCACGGTTCTTTCAGAACTGACAGGGCCTGGACTGAGCAGATGGTGCTGTGGGGAAGGACAGGCCGTGGTGTCCTTGACCAGGTGCTCGGGGGACAGCTGGGCCCTGTGGCCAGGCTGGGGACCGGGCCCCATCTGCTCTTCTCCTAGCTTGGAGCAGAACAGTCCACTCCCGGCGGAGCTGCAAGGGCAGGCCCTCCGCCTTCACTCGGCTTCCCTAGAGCCTGGGCTCGTGTTTACCTCCTGTCACAGGTTGTTTGTGGCCAAGAGGACAGTGTCCCTCATCCTATGGCCCAGCTCCCTCCAAACCACTTAGGACCAGAAGGGGGCACCCGAAGTGAAGTGGCTTCTTTGGAACCCCACTGGCTGCAGCTGTGCTGCTGGCCCCCTGGGGCAGGAGGGGCCAGAAGGAGCTCATTCCCAGGATGTTTCTGGGTGGGTGTGTCTGCTGAGACTCCAGGAAGAGCCCTCAGCCTGCCCCAGGAATGCAGGAGGGTCCAAGAGCCCACTTCCTCCACCCCATTCCCTCAGCACCAGGCAGGCCAGAGGAGGAAGAGGGCACCCTCTGGGCAGTGGGCTGAGTCCAGCCGGAGAGACAAAGGCCCTCGTCTGCCTGTGGGTAAGTTCACCTCTAAGCGCAGCATGTAGAACACAGGATACGTGCTTGCACCTATCCTGGACAGGCGGGGGAATCGGGCTCTACCCCGCCACGGCCCCGATTCTGGATGGAAAGCCCTTGAGCACAGACACACCAGGTATTGTGAATCTTCGGCAGAATATTTTGGGTGGTAACTCGTGGTAGCCATTACAGCCCTTTCCCAGGAATCCTGAGACCAGGCTTCTTATCTGAGCTCAGCCACCCCTTACTGGGAAATTCAGGCCCCCTCGCCTAACCTCCCAGTACCCCAGGTTTTCCATCTGGGTAGCCAACCAGTGCTGAGAATAGCCCAGGGACTTCACCCCAAGCTCACGGGCAAAATCCTCCTCCTCTGAGGACAAAGGGCACAGAGTGAGGTGTGCCACTGGGCGCAGGCCCAGCCCTCGAGAGCAAACATCAGGGGCTGTGCCATCCCCCTGCGTACCAGCCACAGAGCAACACCCCAGCCCGGCCATTCACAGAACTCTGCAATGCCACGGGCCAAGTCGGGGGAGATGACCGCCCGGCTGGGGGAGGAGGGCTGCCGAGGAGGAAAGTACATCTCGACAGCCCAGCCCGACGGCGAATGCACTTTCCGAAAACCACGAAGGAGGGCTGGAGGGGGCTGAGGCCTGGGTCTGTGCAGACAGTCCTCCTCACTGCTAGTGCTGGTGGCTGAGCCACAGCGGTGGCTGCCAGGCTGGGACTGTCACCAGGGCAGATGGGGCTGGCCGAGCCCGGACTGGCACAGCTCAGGCAGACCTAAGACAAGAGGAGGGAGTGTTCCGGGCACCTGGCCCTAACCTCCTGGTCTCAGCGCTTTCCTAGCCCGATAACAGCAGGGTGTCTTGGTGTCACAGTCCCTCTGAGGGCAGGTAGGGGAGGGGAGCAAACCTGGGTTCCAAAGAGCGAGTGGAATATTCTGGTCTCGCCCACCCGCCCACCTCCCGGTGTCACACCTGGGCCTCGGCCAGCATGACGTCCTGGATGATGGGTGGGCCGCGGGGCTCGCCATCCTCTAGCCGCACATAGGTGACCTGGTAGCCGCGGATCTGACCGTGCTGCTTGCTGGGGACGGGCAGCTTCCAGGAGACGCGCACGGCTGTGGAGTTCAGCGGCTCCACCTCCACCTTCCGTGGCGGCCCGCTGGGCACTGGGGACCAGGTGGAGAAGGAAGTTAGGTACGTGGTATGGATCCGGGCACAGCATGCTCCAGGGCCTTGCCTTCGCACCCCACTGCCCCAGGAAAGGCCCTGATGCGGTTTCCTTAGACTGTCTGCCCTGGAGAGGAACGTGGAGGGCTCCCTCTGCCTGGCATGGGGAAGAGCCCGGGACCCTGCGACCCCTCTGGCCCAGGGCTGCCTCACTTGGTGGGGAGGGCAGAGGTGGGGAACAGGTGGAGGCGGGGCACCAGGCCTTCGACCACCCCAAGTCAGCACAACCTGGACTATCTCCTGGGCCCCACATCACGCCAATGTCTAGAGAGGCAGAGCCTCAGTGACTCTCCTGAGTGATTCTACTAGCCTCCCCAGTCCTCCTCCTTTCAAATCTTGGGTGGGCTGCCTCTTCGGCCTTAGCCTTTTAAGGCTCCAGCTGCCTTGAGGAAGCCCCGCAGCTGGGATTTGGGCACAGGTTGTCCCACAAGCTACACCTCCCTAGCTGGGGCCATTGAGCCTGCACTGGGAAGACAGCAAGTCCTTCTGGGCTTCCGGGAGGCCAAGGCCCTGGGAGCCCGGCGCGGGGGTCCAGCGGCACGGCGGCCCCCGCCCCCGCCTGCCCTCGGCACTGCCTACCGTCCTCGTCGGTGCGCACCAGCACCGGGCTGCTCTCGGGGCCGGGGCCCACATCCGTGTGCGCCCGCACCCACACCCGGTACTCCGTCCACTTCTCCAGGCCCACCAGGTCCCAGCTGGAGTGCTCGCGGCCGATGCCGCCCACCACGTGCCGCTCGCGGTCCTCGCCGTCCACCGCCTCGTAGGCCACCGAGTACTGGGTGATGACGCCGTTGCGGCTGTCGGCTGGCGGTGGGACCCAACTTACCCGGACCGTGGTGGAGCCCACGCTCACGCACGTCACCTTCTGGGGAGGGGCGGAGGGGGCTGGGGAAGACAAATGGGGGGAAGCAGGCAGATGGAGGGTGGGGGTCAGAGACATGGTGACCAGTCACAGAGGACGGGAAACTCACCCAGGCAGGCTACTCCCCAGGTGCGTCATGGCTATCCCAGGGCCCCTCCAGGCAGGCTACCACCGCCACTGCCACCAGACAGCCCGGCTCCCTCTGGACCATAGGCTCTTCTCTCTCTCTCTCTCTCTCTCTCTCTCTCTCACACACACACACACACACACAAACACACACACACACACAGCTCTAACACAGCACCTCACACACATACACTGTCTCACACACAACGCACAGGGCATCAGACACACACAAGCACGGGGCCACGCCACCCTCACTCCTGGTCACACCCACAACCACACACGGAGACCCTCCCCAGCTGCTGTGCTCACAGCTCTCGCTCTTCCCGGGACAAGTGACCTGATGGCTCTTCTGGTGCGAGGCTGCCTCGACAGGGTGTCTGCGGCTGAGCCACAGGAAACCACAGAGACTGGAGGCCCCCAGGCAGTTTGAAGGGAAAGTGCCCATTGGAGGGGCTCTCACTCATCAGGCTCCTTGCGTGTCAGGAGGTGGGTCTGTGCCCTCCTCGTTCCCAGTGATGTTTCCGGCTCCTATGCCCACTGAGGACTCTGCTGCCATCACCCGGGCTTTCTCATCTCGAGTTCTGCCACCGCCTCCTGCTCAGGTGACTCCAGCAGCCCCTCGATCCACTGGCTCCCAAGCCCCTCATCTTCAGAGCTTTCTCCTCCCCTGCGCTGCTGTGGTCCTGCCCCAGATGCGGCCACTCTCTCTAAAACTGTGGCCTCCGATACCCCCTCGCAGGCCCTCACCTCTTGGCCCAGCTCAGCTGCTCAGGGCCCCCAGCACTGCACCTGCTCTTCCCCCCCGGGGACCTCATCCATTGACCTACCTCCTTACTGCCCTCGATACTCAGCTTAGAACCTCACCACTCTTACCAACACCCCAAATTCCCCTCTCTGAGCTCCTGCCCAGCCCGTCCCAAGCTCTGAATGAACCCACCCCCCATCTCCTCCAAGGTGGCATGGGGGTGGGTAGAAAAAGCCACCAAGGCAGGTTGGCACTCTGTGAGCACCCCATGGCCTCCCCCGGGCCGTCCATGCTGCTGGCCGGTCTCTGCTCTCTGCCCGGCTCCCTCTGCCACTTAATACAAAGTACCTTCCACCTCCTCCACGCTCCTCAAACCTCCAGCTCCTGTCGCCTCCCTTCGTCTCAGCAAGTGACCCCATCTCCTACTTTGCAGAGAAAACCTTAGCCTCCCAACAGCAGCTCCTCCGTCTCTTGCTACCAAACCCACCAGCCTGCATCGGCTCCGAGTCTCCCCTTCCCTCCCCTGGGAAGGGAGAGGGGTGCCCTCCCGTCCAAGGCCAATCTCTCCCATCGCCCGTGCTCTGCCCTCTTCCCCACCCCGAGCCTCCAACTGTCTCTCTCTTTTCCATATTTCTTACTTCTCCTCGTTGACACATTCCCAAGAGCATTTAAATACGCTCAAGATTTCCCCATCTTAAAAGACGCATCCCATCCTCAGCCCCAGAGCTTCCCCCCACTGACTGCACCGGCCACAGTGTTCCCTCCCCCCAGCTAAGCTCTCTGTCTCTACTTCCTCAGCCCTCATACACGCTTTGTGGAACTCCAGTCAGCTTCGGCCCCTCATGCCAGGTCCACCCTCCACACTCCTAGACCTAGAGGACACGCCTGCGTCCCTCTGGCCCTGATCGCTCAGCAGCAGCATCTGGTCTCCTTCTTGGAAACCCTCTTCTTCCAGCCTCCAAGACCCCCCTCTCCTGGATTTCCTCCCACCTCTGGTCCTCCTTCCCACAGTTCCCCTCCAGCCCCGGGCCAGGACTCCAGCAGCCTGCCAAGCATCAGCACCTGGAGGGCACACAGCAGCCTGAGCTTGGGGGGCTTAGAACCAGGTGCGCCCCTCGCACCTGCTTCTGTCCCGTTTCCCGTCCTAGGGAGCGGCACCGCTCTCCTCCCAAGTCTCCACACCACGTACAAGGCTTCACCCCACGTGTCCCCCTCTCTCAGTCCCCCACACCTAACCCAGCCCCAAGTCTGGCCAGCGGCATCCCAGAGAGCTTTCAGATCCACCCCGTCACCTCGCCCGAGCCGTCGTCTCTTGCCTAGACTGATGCACCACCTCTTCACTGGTCTCCGGTGTCCTGTCGGGCTGGCCCGTGCGTTTGCACGCGGTAGGCAGGCAGCCCTCCTGCCTGTCCTGTGTCCCCGAGGCCCTGAATGCTGTGGTCCGGCGGCTGCTCCAGCCACATTGGCCAGTTGCTCGTCCCTGACCACAACCAAGTGCCTTCCTGCTTCTTGGTCTTTTGCACCTGCTGACCCCCTGCATGGGGCTTCTGGGTCACCCAAGGAAGCCCTCCTCGACCCTTCACATCAGATGAGGTTCCTGTCACATCACCTCTCCGCTGTCTCCTCTGCAGCACTTCACACAAAGATAATGAAAAGCTCATTGGATAGCTGTGGGTTTAATATCTGTCTTCCCCACTAGACTAGGACCGCCTTGGGCAGAGGCTGTGTCAGGGTTGTGCTGCTGGCCCTGCAGTGTGCGTGGGCCCCTAACAGGAGCATGGCAGGTGCTCATGGAATGAATCTATGAACATCGGGTCACACATGGCACATTCACACAGTCCCGTGTGACATGGACAGCCTCAGAAGACCATCACGTGTCATCACATGTGCTCACTGTCTCAATGCCATGATCCCAACCAGCCACACACACACGGCCCCGTTATCACATACAGCCTCACAGACAATGGCCCACTGTGGCCACGTGACCAGACAGCCTGTGGGCTCACGGTCTGCCACTGGGACAGCTGCAGGGATCCCAGACACCCCGAGACACACTCGCTGGATCCCACATAGACCCGATCACAGTGACATACACGTTCAGGTGCTGCAGCTAGCTGCTCGAACGTGCACACACCCACGGCATCAGGGTCCCACTCACACGGGAACGCAGGAACACACCGCGCCACAAAGTAGGCTCACACATGGCCTCACGGACAGTCCAACACACGGGTGGCCACACAGTCCCAACGCGGGTCACACGGTCTCATCTGTCCTGCGTGCAGCTGGCTCAGTGTGATTGCGTGGCTCACACAGCTGCTCATGGGGGTTTGGGAGGGGCAAGAGGTAGGAATATGGGTAACAGGGAGATGAGATGTGGGGATATGGGGAGGGAAGACGCCCACCAAAGCTGGTCTGGGACACAGTGAGCACAGCGGTCCCTCCACTGAGGGTGGCCCAGGGGGCTAGTGTGACCAGCACAGACCGGGTGGTAAGAGGAGACGAATCAGAGACATAGAACTTACCTGGGCGGGGGTGGGGCTGAGGGAGGGCAGGAGTCGGGCAGGGAGCAGCGAGGGCAGCAGCCGCCTGGATGCAGACTAGAGGGCACTTACCTGCCCCTCACTGGGGGTCCAGACTGAGCCCAGGGCCCAGCAGATCTGACCACCCACCTGGTCGAAGGGAAGGGGTATGTGTGTGTCCGTGTCCCGCCCAGCCGTAGCAGACAGTGGCCCCGGGAGACACTCACTGGATTGTGCCGTGCGAGCCTCAACGGTGGGGGTGAAGACGCCCACCCCCATCTCGGAGCGGGCAGCCAGCTGGAAGCGGTACAGGGTGTCGGGCTTCAGGTCCTCTACAGTGTAGGAGGACGTGGGGTCGAAGGTCACCTTGTGCTGGAAGAGCAAGGAGCACTCACCGACTGCCCTGACCTGAAAGGCCACTCAGAGGTCACCCCCAACGTGGGCTGAAGCTGATCCCTGGGGACCCACCGTGGCTGCAGGGCTGGCTCCCTGCCACGTGGCCACCTGGACCGCGCAAGGGCACCTCACCGACAACATGGCCATGGGAACACCAGGGACACGTGGCCCCAGGGAACCTTAGGGCTCTACTGGAGCCACATGAGCCACAGAGCCTACGAGACCCAGGACAGACCTAGGACCTTTGTCCCTGGCACAGGGGTGACAAAGACTACAGAACCACACAGGCCACGTGGGCCCCGGAGCCTCAAGGGGCTGTGCCCACACAACCACAGAAATCGAGAAGAGCCTGCCTGGGTGAGCCCACCACAGATCGCCACGGACCAGGCGGAGCCCTGCCGCCTCTGGCCCTGCTGAGCGCTCACCTGCTGGCCCGCGTCCTCCGCCGCCCAGTACACCAGCTCGTACTTGATGATCCGCTCCTGCGGAGGCAGCAGCCACGAGAGCTGGATCCTGGTGTCGGAGTCCGCGTCGGCCTGGAAGTCCGCGGGCTGGGCGGGCACTGCAACACCCCGTGCCCGGCGCCGTCAGCCTCGCCAGTCACCCCGAGGGCAGGGGCACCCGGGGGAAGGAGGCAGGGGAAGTCAGGGTCTCACCCCCACGCCCACCCCGCCTTCCCCAGTGGCCGTGTGGGCGGACACGGGCCCCAAGCTCATGGCTGAGGGAGGAGGCGCCGCCCAGCCCTGTCCACCCCGAGTCTGCCCGGCCGGCCGGCGCCTACCTCCCTGCTGTGTCTTGACCTGGATGGTGGGGCTGGGGGGGCCGTCACCCACGGTGGTGAAGGCCAGCACGCGCAGGCTGTAGGTGATGCCGGGCAGCAGGCTGCCCACGGTGGTGAGGAGCCCGGCGTCCGTGTTGTGTTTGTGCCAGGCGCTCAGGGGGCGGCGGGAGTCGGGGGTGTAGTAGACACGGTAGCCCCGCACCAGGCCGTTGGGCTCCTCAGGCGGCTCCCACTGCACCAGCATGGTGCTGGCGCTCAGCATTCGCGCCTGCACGCGGCGCGGGGGGCTGGAGGGCGCCTGCTCCCCCGTGCGCGCCCGCACGGCCTCGCTGGGGGGCCCGCGCCCGATGCTGTTCACCGCCAGCACGCGGAAGGCGTACTCCGAGAAGGGGCTGAGGCCGCCGATGCTGTAGCGGGTGGTGGCCACGCCGTCCACCTCCTGGAAGGGGCCCTCTGCACCCGCCGGACGGTACTGGATGCCGTAGTAGGACACGGGCTCTGAGTTCCCAGAGTCCCAGGTCAGGGTGACACTGGTGGCAGTTGTCTCTGTCACCACAAGGTCAATCGGAGGCTTCGGCAGAGCTGGGGACAAAGTGGAAAGCTCAGGGCTTCCTGAGGTCATGACTCTAGGAGCCAACCCTGCCCTTGGGATTCATCCAACCGGAGTGTGATTGAGCCCCACAGCCCACCCTGAAGAATGGCCTGGAAGGCCCTTGGTGACCTCTGAGTTCACCCAGTGGGGGCTGGTGGCCTTGGGTCATTCACTGTCTACCCAAGTCACTCCTAGGACTCCCTGGATCCTCACATCAGCCCTGGTAACTCATCTAACAAACAGACCCAGAGGGGGCCTGCCCACGCCCCATGCAGATGGGAGGCACACAGGCTGGGGAGCACAGATCTCTGCCTCTGCAGCATGTCTGGGCTCCTCCACTGGCAAGAATGTGTAACAGGGGCTGGGAGAGGGACTTCCTTAGGGAATGGCTCTGGATTTGAGAAGGAGTGACGGGCTACTGGTCCCACAGACCACGTGGCTTGGCTCAAACTGAAGGTGAGGTCCCAGGTCCACAACCAATCACTCAACAAATAATACTGAGTGCCGACTCTGTGCCAGGCACTGTGCTAGGGCTGAGGACACACTGTCACACGGTCACGTCCCTGCCTCGTGGGGTTTACACTCCAGCGTTAAGAGAGAAACGATCAGTGAGTTGATAATCACGGTTCTGGTACGGGGAAAGACAGCAGAAAGCAGGGTGCTGAGATGGAGAAAACTCCAGGGGTGTTCCTGGATGGGGTGATCGGGAAAAGATTCACAGAACTGAGACCTGGAGAGTGAGATGGAGCCAGTGACGGCAAGGGAGGGGTGCGGGCATGGCGAAACTGAGGACTGTCAGCCTGCTCAGTTCATGGCAGTGAGGATCCTGGTCTTTATCCTAAAAGCAGCTGGAAGCCACTGGAAGGTGCTTCTCCCTTTCTTTAAAGGGGGTAACGTGATCCTGCTTTTTTTACCTTTTGAAAAAGATGATTCCAGCTGCAGAATGGGGGTGTTTTGGAAGGGAGAGTGGAAGCAGGACACCCCGAGGAGTCTGCTCTACATGCGCCTGTCCCAGGGCTCCGGGCGGGGAGAACCCACCCTCCTCCTACTGTTTCCCATCCTTCTTGCCAGGAGGCTGGTAAAGCCGAGGGCCTGGTGCTATGCAGTGGTTAGAGTGGTGTGCGGTGGAATCAGACGCCCAGGGTTCAAGTCCCTGCTCCATCATTTACCTCCGTGTGACCCTGCACCTCAGTTTCCTAACTTAAAAAATAAAATTGGGACAATGAGAGCACCTATCTCCAAGCGTGACACCACCTGAACAAAATAATCTTTGCTTACTAACCAGCACAGTGTCTGCCCCCAGGGACCCAACACCAGTTAGCTATAAGGATTAAGATAATTTCTGACAGAAGCCCCTCCCTCTACCAACTAAGGGCCAGGAGGACCCCGAGGCCGGGCACCAGGAGAGCAACGACCCTCAGCCCTGCCTGTGCCTCGGCAGCCACACTCGCCTGCCACGTCCCCTGCTACAGGGAAGGCCACGGGCCACGGCAGGCACACCAGTGGCACTCACCTTTCACGGTGACCTGGGCCGTGGCCTCAATCATGCCCAGCGAGGAGATGGCCA
Organism: Neophocaena asiaeorientalis asiaeorientalis; assembly: GCF_003031525.2. NCBI lineage: Eukaryota > Metazoa > Chordata > Mammalia > Artiodactyla > Phocoenidae > Neophocaena > Neophocaena asiaeorientalis. Next base: position 2,286,811 of record NW_020173200.1, on the reverse strand, counting down.
CGCAGGTGTAGTTGGCGGAGCGCACCACGTTGCTGAGCTCCAGCACGTTGCGGCCGACTGGCATCTCATCCTCCTTGGTGAGCTCCTCGGCCCCCATCATCCACTTCACATAAGGCATGGGTGCACCCACGGCGACGCACGTCAGGTTCACGCTGCCGCCTGGCATCACCTCCTGGCTGCTGGGAGGGATGGAGAAACGAGGAGCCACGCGGCGCACTGCGGGAGGAGGGAGAGAGGCACTCACAGCCGGGGCAGGACACGTGGGGGGATGCAAGCGCAGGGGCCCCTCATCCAGGAAGCCCCTCTCATCAGAGCCAAGCCCACCTCAGAGACAGGAGGGGCGGAGTCCCTGGGTCCCGGCTGACCACCTCCCACCCTGCTCTCAGGGACTGTCTGGAACACGAGAGATTCCACAACCAAGCTCCCATTATACAGCCTAGGAAACTGAGGCCCAGGGTCACACAGGGATTCACTGCAAGGCCTTGTCAGGGCCACATCCCAGGTCGCCTTCCAGTGCCCGCCCCTACCTGCTCCTGACCCCCCAGGGGTCTCCAGAGGGGCTAGCTGGGGCACTAGTGAAAGAGATCCAGGCACCCCAGGGTGGAGGGTCCTCAGAGCATGAGTGGGGCAGGGCAGAGGGTCAGCCTGGAAGTGACACGGCCACCCTCTCTCGAGCCACTGCCTCCACCTCCAGACCACGGTCCCAGGGGAAGAGATGAGGGCAGTGGCATGACCACCTGCCAGGACCTCAGCCATGCTCAAGGCACAGCCTGAGAACCCAGGAGTAGGGGCGGCCTCCAGGGGGGACTGGGCAGGGGTTTGGGTTCGGGGCGGGCCAGGGACGTGGTCCGCGGGCAGGATGGGCATGACGATGGCAGTAACATGATGAGGGTGCCAAGCAGACGGCCTTCAGCACCAATGAACGAGGATCTCAAGGGGGAGGGTGGCTGTGCCTGGCCACGACCTCCGGCCTTGGGCTCCCCGGGTCAGAAGCTGTTCTGAGCCTCTCAGTTCAAGGTGCAGCCAGGACCCCCCACCCCCCTGCCAAAGTCGCGAGCTCGGCACAGACTTCCGGAACATGCAGAGGGAGGGAAGGCAGGCAAGACCTAGCCGTGGGCAGGCATGCTTGGCATGCAGGCGGGGCATGCAGCTGGTGGGCAGAGGCTGGGGTGTGTCCTTCCTGGGCAGCCCTACACACGGGGCTGGAGAAGGCAGGCAGCGAGCCTAAGAGGCCAGAGGGGACCACTCCGAGTGTGGGTCTCTGAGGGCCCTTGCTGGGGAGCCCAGGCATGCGGAGGACCCATGGTGCTACATCGAGAGCACCTCTACCACAAGTGCCAGACTGCTGCTCGCACGGCCCCAAAGCACAGAATCAGAGCTCGAAGTAACAGCAGACACCACCTGGCCCAACCTATGACCTCGCTACACAGGGGTCAAAGTGGCAGCCCACAGACCAGACGTCCAGCAGATCACCAGGTCCTGCTAATGCACCACCTAAAGTATCTTTCAAACGCTAATTTCTCCGCAAGTCCACAGGTGACTGCCACCTCCAAAGTCCAAGCCACCATCCTTCCCTGGATTCCTGTACCAGGTTCTCCTCTGCTCCTCCTGCCTTGCTGGCGCCCTCTGGGCCCCCGATCCCATAACTGGCCCTCCACAAACAGCTGGCACAAATCCAAACCTGCTCATATCACCCCCATGTTAAAATCTCCCGCGTGGAGTTTTAAAGGACTCCTCAGCCCAGACTATACCTTCCTCAGCCCCTGCCTCGACTCCAAGGCCTCCAGACAGAACCAAAGCACTGCCAGTGCCCCAGTGGGCCGGGCATGACCACCACCAGGGGCTGGGTCTACTTCCCTCTGTGCCCCAGGTTCACTGGGCTCTCAGCGCGTCCCGTGGGTGTCTAGCGTTCTGCCTCCCCCTAGAATTGGCATCCTCATCTTAGGAGAACCATCTCGGCCCCCACTCTCGGTTCTTGGGGTACATGACCCAGATCTGGCTAACAAGAAAGAGCCTTCGGACTGCTGTGAAAACTATTAGACGAATGCCCAACCAAACCGTTCAAATATCTGGATCCAGGCCTGCCTGACACCAAATCTGCTTCTACGTCTTTAGTTTTTTAAGACAAAGGTTTCCTCGCTGCGATTACGCTGATAGTAGTGGGCTTCTGTCAGCTGTCCTAAAGCTGGGAGTCTACACTGAATGACAGCAGCACGTCACAGGTCTCTACCTGTGCTGCAGTGCTGTGCAGCGGGGAACAGGTGGATCCCGGGTACGTGGTTGGCAGGAAGAAGCCACGACAAAGAGCCTCCTCTGAGCACTTGCCGCAGATGGCACAAGGGTGAGGCTGCGAGGCACGCACATGGTGCAGGCACTCCCTGGGCTCTGGCACTGAGCCCGGGGGGCAGGCCACGGAGGAGAGGCAGGGCTGCCGGTGAAGGCACAGCCCTGCCTCGAGCAGAAAGGTACAGCAGTCTTGACTAAGTGAAGACTCTCCTCTCGGCCAGTGGCTGCCCCGCCTCCTCCTTGTTCATAGGCATCCAAATGGGTCTGGGGGAAGGAGACCACTGTTGAGCACCTCCTATGTGCTGCAGGTTTCCACACTGTGGATGCTAGCACCTCCCAGTTACAGACGGGGGGAACTGACTGAAGAGTGACACTTTGGGGAGTAGGTCTGTGGGATGAAAAAGCTCGCGTCCCTTTGAGACCTGGCTCACAGGGCTGAAAAGAGAGACCTAGGAGGCTCCACGAAGAAGCTCCTGGGTCAGCCGAGGCTGCCAGGGGAAGACACTTTCCAGCTGACATGAGGATGGGCCTTGAGCCTGTGTCAGGTCACAGCTGCAAGCCTGACTGTGGTCAGTGGCAGAATCTTGGGACCTGATCAGGTCCCTGGACATAAGGACAAAGAGCCCCAGGAGAAGGAAGTAGGTCCTTGGCCGATAAACCTTGGGTCCCAAGCTAAGCAGTGCAGGAAACTGACTGGGCTTTAACTCAAATAGTCCCGGAGAACAGGGTTTTCTGTGCTACTGCCAGGAAACGGAGGCCCTTTGGGAACTAACATCGAGAAGAGTTTTTATTTTGTTTATTTATTAATTTATTTATTGCGGTACGCGGGCCTCTCACTGCTGTGGCCTCTCCCGTTGCGGATGGAGCACAGGCTCCGGACACGCAGGCTCAGCGGCCATGGCTCAAGGGCCCACCCACTCGGCGGCATGTGGGATCTTCCTGGACGGGCACGAACCCGCGTCCCCTGCATCGGCAGGCAGACTCTCAACCACTGCGCTACCAGGGAAGCCCTGTTTTTATTTTAATTTTCCCCCTCCTAGATGCAGGTGGAAGGGAGAAGCCCAGGGGCTAAGGTGAGTGAGAGGTCAGATGCGACCCGTGGGGTCACCCCTAGCACCACGCAAGGGCCTCAAGCCCAGGGACTCCTGGAAGGCACACCCTGGCAGGGTGCCACCCTTCATGCTTTCACAGGGATACACAGCCACACACGAGGAGCCTGGACGCGGTTTCCCACAGCTCAGACTCATCTTCCCCACAGTGTGAGGGAGGTCAGGGTAGGTCCACAGAGGGAGGGTGGGGGCAACAGAGGTGAGAGACTACCTCCTGGGACCCCGAGTGACCATGCGGGCCCGCACCTGGGACCTGCCTGGATGGCCACCCCCATCCCAAGATCCAGGGGTGACTGGCGTCTCCCTGCAACAGTCCCACCGCCACTCCTCCCGCTGTCACAGACACAAGGCCTCCCAAAGGGGCAGGACTCGCCAGGGACTCGGTCTATTGACAGAAGCAACAGCAGGGAAGGAAAAACCAGAGCCGGGGAAAAATGCACTTAGGGTCTAATCTTGAGCTCCAACAATGCCGGTCTATTACCGTTCCCTGTGCATCCTCAGAGCTGACATTTTATAGACAATTTCCAAAACAGGGCCTTGCCATTGCTGGATTATATTCCAGCTGTAACTTTTAAGTCTAATAATTGGAGCTGACAACCCGCTATGACAGGGCGGAGTGGCACCTGGAGGCATCAGCATTCAGTGGGGTGACAGCCTAACCGCGGGGGCAGGCAGCCCCGCAATCTGCATTTACTCACGGAAATCTCTCTGATGAAAATAACACAGCGTTCAGGAGGGGATAAGGGGCAGGATCCACTGTATCAAGATAAAATAACTCTTTAATAAATAACCTTGTGGCTGCCGCAGAGCAGTAATTAAATGCCGGCATACTCGGCACACAGTTTTAAGTAAAGCTGGAAAAATGTTAAGATGGAATTATCAGCGCCAAACAAATTACCAGCCGGGCAAATCCCCCTGGAATATTTAGAAACTCATTTATGCCTTCCCATTAAAGATTTGTGTACATGCTTATTTTTGGTGGGACCACAGATGGAGAGAAGAAGGGACAAGGGACTAGGAGGGTGGGGGAAGGGGTGCAGGGGTAGGCGGCTGCAGGCTGGGCTCTCTCTGCTGATGACTGTTTTCTGAACCGACCCGGCAGATCTGCCTGGTCAGCGAAATGGTGTAACTGAAATGCCCCAGAGCTCAGGAGTGCATATGGATGGATGCTCGGGGCTGATATCTGAGCCGAGGCCACAGCCCTCCTCCCGACTGGCTCCCTCTCCCTCGCGGAGGAAACTCAAGCCGCAGAGAGAATGCAACAGGGGACCAGGTGGCCCGGGTCTGCTCCCTGGGGCTTAGCCCAAAGCCCAGGAGACAGGAGGACCTCCTCTGACCACTCAGACCATGTGACACAGGACCGCTAGCCCTTACTGCTGGTCCCAGGACTGGAGGAGGTAGGGGCCTGGCCCCGGGGATGTGAGACTGCTCTGGAATGGGCTGCTGGAGTCTCTAAGAAGCGCTCCCCAAACTGCGGCTGGGCCAGGGCCTCTTGCAGGCTCCCACGTGGGCTCCCTAAATGGAAGTTGACCGTTCAGTCAGGTGTGAGCTCCTGCTCTGAATGCCCAGCACCCAGCATGGGACTGAGGAAGTGCCAGCTGTCTGGGGGGCTTGGGCAGAGAGAAGGGCCTGGGGCAGGTGGGAAGACCCTCATTTGGATCTGATCAGAGACGGAAAAGACAAGTCCCTGGGGGACTTACTCAGTGAGCCAAGATGGCGCCCCCCCACCCAGCGCCCCGGACCCTAAACTCAGTAGGCAGACCAGGGCTGTTGCCCATCCGGCCTGGCAGAGGGGCTCAAGGACAGCACAGACTCTGTAGGACTTTCGCCCTGTGCTGCAGGATCTTGAGGGGTGAGCTCATTCTCCATTAGCCCTTGCCCTTCATCTTCCCAGCGGTTTCAACTGAGCTTGGACAAACGTGGATTTTAGGTGAGGGGGACTGTGGAAGGCTCCACAGGTATGTGTAAAGCCCTACAGCTCTTACTGCTCCCACAACCACTCCTGAGCTCCACCTGGAGCAGAGAGCTGGCCTGGCCTGGGCACAAAGGCAGGGACCAGTCTTGGGCCATGCACCATGCCCACCTGACCTCCCCAGCAGGGGAGCCCAGCTAAGGGGACATGCAGACACGTGGGGTGTCAGGGACCCAAGCAGCAGAAACATGCGGGGCAGGGGGGCCTGCCCACCCACCACTGGTCCTGCCCGCCTGCCGCCCAAACAGTGGAGCGCAGAGCCCAATGGGCGGGCAGGCCTGACTGGGGCCTGAGGAGCTGACCGAGCCCGCCGTTCCCTATGGACGGGAGCATCCCGTCGATGGGCGAACTGTAGATGGATAAGAAGTGAAAAGGACCAACCTTCTCGCTGATCTGAGAGATGAGAGTTTGGGTTGATGGCAGAGTGCGATGAGGATGAGGAGGAAATAAAAAAAGACAAGGAGAAACACAGAGAGTAAAAACAGGCCAACCTTCATCTGCCCACACAGCACGGAAACGAGACAAGACTCTCGTGCCCCACGCACACGCATGTGCCTGCAGGTGCGCGCGGACCACGCCGCTCACAAAAGACTCAGGACTCATGGAGGACACGGCGGACAGGGCTGCGTCCCGCTGGCAGGCACTAGGTGCCAAGGGTGGGACAGGGAGGGGCGGGAGCGGGGCACAGGCAGGCCCCCATGCCTCACGCGCACCTCAAGGTGCGTGTGAACCCAGTGAGCTGGGTTCTGGGGTCAGGGCCCACCCAGCCCACAAACCCACCAAGGCGCATGGGCCACTAGAACCCCGCCACCTTGAGGCAGCCCCACGCTGTGTGGCACCAGAGCGTGAACTGCTGGTCTGGGAGCCTGTAGGGAGAAAGGCCGTGGAGCCACCGCCCTGCTTAGAGACAGCTGTGGCCCAGCGGCCAGGTCCCTGCAGAGAAGGGGGAAGGGTGGGGGCAGGTAGGCCAGGCTCTGTGGGAGGCGTGGCTCCTCCCCGGTGCCTGGCAGCTGTGTGTCCTAAGAGCTGGAGGAGAGAGACGCTGTGGATGGAAGGAGAGAGTGAGTCACTGGGGGAGGGAGTCGGACAGAGAGAGGTTGGTCCACCCAGCAGGCCTGGGCCGACTAGACTGTGGGTGGCGCTGCAGGCAATTGTGAGCAAAGTCAGACGAAACTGGGTGATGAAGGCCCAACACTGCTATCCCCACAGCGGGAGCAGTTCCGGACTGTGTGCCCGGCACTGGGCCAGGAGCATTACATGCACGGTCCCATGAAATGCAGCAACTTAAGGTCTCAGAGAGACAATGGGAACCCCAAGTCTGGGGGACAGAAGGACGTGAGGTGGACACTGAAGCCAAATCCGAGGAGGAGACACGGCCTCAGGCCCCGTGGGCACGGCAGACGGCAGTCAGAGACAGAGACGGATGGAGACGACAGCCAGTGCGAGGCTGTCCATCCAGAGCAGTGTTTCTTAACGGCGGGGGGCGGAGGATTCCCCCAAGCGACACTGGGCAAGCTCTGGAGACACTGTGAGTTGTGACAAGGGGGCGGTACGGGCACCTAGTGGGTCAGTAAACATCCCACAACGCCCAGGACAGCCCCACACAGCTAAGGGTTACTGGGCCCCAAATGTCAATGGAGCTGGAATCCACACTGAACCGGATGCTGAGGTTCCTGATGGCTGGAGCCCAGTGGGGGCCTCCCAGTGGCTGCCGCTTGGCTGGGAGGCAGCGGGGCACAGGCCAGTGGGCAGGCCAGCACTGGGGGCTTCTCCATGCATGGACCACCCACAAGCAGGGTTCAGGATACAGAATTCGTGGCCAGCACCGCAGAGGCTGTGCCAGAGGGGCTGGGGTTGATGGGCCCTCAGCACTGCTGGGGGCAGAAAGCAGGGGCTTTACCAGGACCGTGATGAGGAGGGGGTGGACGCCAGAGGCCAGGGTCTTAGGAGCAGGGCTTTCTAGGTGTCTAGAAGTCCACAGTAAGGCCTGTCCTGGGGCTACAGGGCAAACTGCTCTCTGCAAAGCAGGGCAGGCACAGATTCAGGTGGAGCCTGGTTATGAGGCAGGTCCTACGGACAGACTTAGAACAGGCCCTTAGACACCAGGGCCCACAGGAATGTGTGTGTGTGTGCATGTGTCAGAGAGAGGGAGAGACAAGGCAAGTGGGGTTGGGACACCCTATTTCAGAATCCCTAGCAAGTGGGGCTAGAACTAAAGGAACCCCTACATTCCCTGCCCAAAAGGCCTGTGGAAATGGGCCCAGGAAGGCAGTTCAGGAAGACCTGGTGGAAGGGGGGATGGGCCAGAGTCCTGCCTGAGCTCACCACGTGTAGACAGTGGGGTCCCCACAGAGAAGGGTAAGAGGGGCTGCAGGTAAGAGCCTCCCGGTCGGTGCCTGAGCCACCAGCTACAGCAGCAGCCGAGCTCAGCTCATCCAAAGAGACCCACTGTCCTGCCTCAGGGATAAGGCTGGTGTGATGGTGACTTTGGAGAACTCTGCCCAGCCAAGACGACGATGCCCAGTCCATCCATCTTGGGTCTGGGCCTTCTCCTGCCTCAGGATGGCCTCTGCACCTCTGCCCCAGGAAATGTGCCCATCTGACCGCACCCGTGCAGCTTGCTTGGCATACACAGCGGCTCTGCCGCGCCCCTCCTCTCCCTGGTGCAGCCACACGCAGTGAGGGACTTTGTTGCCGAGGCCCGGAGCCTCCACGTTCTTGAGGTTATGGTCTTTGGGAAGAAGTGCTTGGTCAGGCCCACGCAGCAGGGGGAGTGGTCTGGGTGGGAGGAGGCAGGTCTTTGAGGAGGGTTGACCCAGCTGCTCCTCTCAGAGGGGACGCGTCAGGGCCCTGTGCGCCGGTCAGAGCTCTGCCTGAAGCAGGGTGGGGGAAGGCTGTGCAACTTACAGCACTCCTCTCGGCCATCTGGGTGGCTTGCACGCTCCTGGCCTCCATGCCCCGACGCCGCTCCTTAAGACAGGCCCTGGGCCAGCCCAGGGGAGCCTCGGAGAGCAGAACGGCTGCGAAGGGGACCGGTGGGGACCTCCCGTCCCATGCCCCTAATTCCGATGAGGCATCAACCAGTCTCTGAAGCACAATTTGCCCATCACCTGTGGCCTCTCGGGATCTTGTGCCCTGACACATCACAGCCCCTCAATAAGCACGTGGGTTGATGGCTTAATTCTCTCTGCCCTGTCTGACCATGTGGCTCCGAAGGGTGGGACAGGCCGCTGCCATTGCCGTGCCCCAGGCTTGGCCCTGGGCGGACAGGCAGACGACACCCTTTGCGAAGCTGCAGTATGCACTTAGCATGATGAAATCATCACTGCAAGGAAACTGCATCCACTTTCCTTTACAGATCCCCGGAGTGGAGACGGTTTCACTTTTAATGATGCCCATCTGTGCGGGAGGGTTAAGTTGGGGGGGGATGGCAGGGGTAGGAGGGGCGCCTAGGGCCCCTCCTGGACACCGTGCACACAAAACCCAGTGTTCTCAGGAAGGGGTAGGTGGCCAGCTTTGGTTCCCCTGGGGCTGTGAGCATAACAGACTGAACAGGCCAAAACAGTCCCCAGACCCTCTCTGCTGGGTACCCGGACTTGCAAAAGTGTGGGATCCACGAAGTCCCAGCAAGGAACACCTAAAACACACTAGATGCTCACCCGTAGGGGCTCAAAGCTGCCTTGGCCTGACCCCCTACACAGGGTCCTGGCTGATGACAAAGCACAGCTGGCTCCTCCTCCAGGAAGGCCCCAGGCAAACCTGGTCAGAAGGCAGGTACACCTGGCCCGGAGCCCACCCTGCTGGGGTGGGCAGGACACACTCAAGGAAGACCAGGCAGGTGTGTACACGTTCACACACACACGTGTGCCTGCTCTCTCTCTCTCTCTCACACACACACACACACACACACACACACACGCGCGCACGTCTGCTCGGAAGGCTCTAGACTCCCACGGGGCTCTGGGCCCATGAGGCAGGACCTACAAGAGATACAAATGCTCCCAAGAGTGTCTGTTTCCCAAAGGGCCTGCGGGAGGAAGGCAAAGTCGGGGCGGATGTTAGGAGCTTGCCCAGTGGGAGCTGCTGCTGCTACGGCTGCTGCAGAAAGAGGTGGAAAGGAGGAGAGACTGGGCCCACGGCAGCCCGCTAAGTCCACACCAAGGCTCGGGGCAGCAGGCCCGGCGAGGGCAGCTCAGCTCCGTAGAATCAGGGCTGGGCACCGCCTGAGTCCTTACCTCGCACATACAGGTTGGCGGGAGCCGAGTAGCGTGTGCCTGCGGAGTTGGTCGCCACACACTCGTACTTGCCTTGGTCCGACTCCTCGCTGCTCTCAATCTGCAAGGCACCTGTGGGGACACAAAGACAATGGTCAAGCCTGCGACCCGAGGAGGGGTCTCGATAGCATCTGAGGCTTGTGTTGACCAGATGTTGCAGACATCAGGGCCACACCCCGGCACTAGTGCTGCCTCCGGGAAGCTCTCCCTGACAAGCCCGGAGGCCTCCTGGCTGGAACGGAGGGTCGTGCTCTGGAGCACAATCCCACCCCACGCGCGGTCCACCGGTTGGGCCTGCTGGCTCGCCCAGGGGCTCCACCCCATCCCCCATCTCCACTGAGTGTCTGCCATACTCTGGCTGGTACTGGAGCCTGTTTGCCAATGAGCATCCCCATCAGAGCACTGTGGAGCCAGGCGTGGGTGGGACAGCCTGTAGACCGGCTGGCCTGGGACCTCTAAGCGTGCAATGCCCTCCTCGGCAAGACCTGAGACTCTGCCGCCCACCAGAACCCACAGGAAAGAAGGGGTGGCCCTGGGGGCCCGGTGCCCAGCAGCCTTTGCTCCCAGCACCCCCCATCCCCCCCTCCCCCCCATCAGCCCCACCCACTCCAGCTCCTCTCCTCAGCCTGGTCCT
>NW_020173200.1:2265507-2276500 GCF_003031525.2 Neophocaena asiaeorientalis asiaeorientalis | reverse complement strand
CCGCCCCTTCCGGCTCCTCTCCTCAGCCTGGTCCTGCTAAAGTGCTTCGACCCACCACGGCTCCTGCATAATTCAGGAGGCTAATGGAGGATGCAGCTCGCACTCGGGCCAGCGCCCTGAAGGGCTGCTTTGGCCACAGACGGACAGACAGGAGCCGGGACTGGGGGTGCCGCTGAAAAGGACGCTCACAGAGGGTGGAGGAAAGGGCTGGGGCCAGTCCTGCCAGGTCCAGGCCAGGGAGGCCGAGGTGAAGGCGGGGTGGGAGAAGGGGGTGAAACCGGCCGACATGGCCACCTCCAGCCCTGGCAGTAAATGCCTGAGAACTCTGCTGGTGAGAGCACACCGGGCAAACCGTCTGTGACAGGGAACATCCCGAGGGACCAGCAACGCCCGCTCCCTGGAATAAGCCGACGGACAATCACACCCACACAGGACGGTCCAATGGACAGTTAACAACCCCACAGGACACAGCCTGACAAAAACCACTGCCTGCACAGACCTACCCCTCCCAGAGCCCAGGCCAGCTGACAGTCACGCCCACACAGGACACACACAGAACTGCCTGACCCCACCTGACCTGACCTGACCAGAGCCACTAGAAGAGTTCCAGGCCACGCTCTCATGGCTCAGGCCCCAGGGGAAGGGCCACTGCGTCTGAACTACAGCCCCTTCACCACCCGACACCCCTCTTCCACCACCCAGACCTGGGGCAGCAGGAGGGGCGTGAACATCCAAGGGGCTAGGAGCTGGAGGTGGGGAGAGGGGTGCCCAGGCTGGGCCCTGATACTAAGGGAAAATGGGCTGGCCTGCTCTGTGGTCCTGGGCAGCCCTCCCCACCAGCATCAGGGAGTGTGAGGGCCCAGGGCCTGTGCCGAATACCCATCTCCTGCGAGAACAGCCCCGATGGGCACTCAACGGGTCATGTTTATGGGATGGATGGACGTTGTCACAGAAAATGTTCATTCAAGCAGGTGGGGCTCAGGGCCCTGGCCAGAGGGAGGGGGGCTATATCAAGGTCAGCTCAGCTGGGGGTAGCGGAAGTCCTGGCTGGTGCCACAGGCGGGAGCAGGGAGTGGTACCTGGGTGGGATCCCTGCTGGGGGAGGAGGCTCCCCTGCACTGAGAGCCAGAACTGGTCAAGGGACCCAACACAGACCCTCAGCCTACTGCACACAGAAACCCCCAAATCTGGAACCAAGACCCAGCAGCGGGGGCACTGACGAGTCAGCACAGGCTGAGAGGATGGGTGGGGGGATCCAGAGGCTGAGTCCTGTCCTCAGCGGGTGATGGACAAGATGCACCACAGGGGAGCAGCTGCTCCACCCAGCCACATCTTCTGTTCCAAGAGCAGCCTGGCCCTAAACTCTGAGGGTCTAGATGTGCCCAAGAATACTGAATAAAAGCATCATGGAAGCAATCATTTTACAGGGTGCCTGCTCTGGGCCAGACACTGCCCAAATCCTCTTCCTCTCCTCTAATCCTCACGACCCCATGAGGGAGGTGGGGCCCTGGCCCTGACTTAAGAGAAAACAGACTTCTGAGAGACAAATTGAGTTTTTAAAGGAGTTGAGGTGAGTCAAACTCGAACCGGACCTCTGAGTACAGTCCGGGCTTGGAATCGCAGAATGTAGGGTCCTGCTGCATGAAAGCAGCTGGGGCCGATAGGTCAGGGGATCAGGCTACCTAGGGTCCTGTTTATTTCTGGTGTCATCCCAGCCCCTACATTAAAGTCTTAACTGTGCGTCCCTCCTAGCGTTTGCTGGGCTGGGGGATTTACAGGGGGATCCTCATTCTACTACAGGGCTGGGATGTTAAGGGGGAAGTTAGTAATAATTGAGGGCCCAAGACAAAGAAGGTTCTCAAGAGGGAAGGCAAGGCTTGGTCGTGCTCCCCCACCTCATGGGAAGACTTTCTGTCTCTGGCCAACCTTGAGGACCAGGGCCTGGCTTCCCTGCAGGAGTCAACAGAGCCCCTTCTGTGCAGCTGGCCTAGAAGGCCTGGGCAGTTGGGCTTCCAGCCCCAAAACAGGGATGAGCCGAGTATCTCCACAACCCAGACTTGCAATGGATGAGTCACAGGAGGGGATGGCTGAGAGTGGATGTGTGTGGTGGCCGGTGGTGCTGAAGGGGCTGGAGCTGGAGATGAGGAGGCTGGAGAGGTCGGGATGGGGATGCGGGAGGTGACGGACGGGACTGGACGGGATGGAGTGGTGGTGACAGCGGTGGCGGCGTGGTGTGGTGAGATGCACGGACAGCATTCTTACCTCTGATTGGTGAACCACCTGGCGAGGTAATTTGAATGCAAATAAGATCAGAGAGAAGCATTAGTACAAAAGGAAGGAAAGCCAAATCAGATAAAATAAAACATGAGAGAGGGCCTTAAATATACAGAGAAGTTGAGGCGTGGCTTAGGTGTGAGCAAGCACCAGGCTGCGTGTAGGCAAAGCTGTGTTCCCCAGGTCGCCGGCACGGCTCTGGGGAGGGGGAGGCTGAGGCTGGGCCGGCAGGGCTGGGGGTGCCAGGAATCAGGGTGGTGAGTCAGGGCTCCTGCAGACTCCACCGGCTGAGCTCAGTGGAAGGTCAAGGTGAAGAGAAGAGGCGATAACCCCACCCTGCAGGGCTCTCCAGATTCCACAGGTGAGTAGGATTTCAAAACAGAGCACTTACCCAAAGCAGGGCATTTAAGCAGACCAAAGAAAGGGCTAAAGGGAGAGCTCACCTCAGGCTATCACCAGACCAGCCCTCCACAAACACACACACCAGCCCCCTACTCACCACCCGGTGGCAGACCCCTGTAAAGCCACCCGACCTTGCTAAAGACCTTGCTAAAACCCGACTGACGGCACAGTCCTCCCACCCGATTGGTGAGAGCCAGGGGCCATTGGTGAGAGCCAGGGCCCTGGGAATCAGCAGCCTCTAGGCTGCTCACCCTGCAAATGCCTATTGTGGGGCAATTATGAGGTCTGGACACGCTCCCTTCCCAACAGACACCCCCTCTTCTACCACTGCCCCATCCGGAGGAGTGAGGGGCCTGTGGGCAGGCCCAGGTCGGCCCCGTCCACCCTGCCCTTCTCTGCCCACTTCTGGGGAGGGAAGTGTGCAGGGAGACAAACACTGGTTACTACCTCATTGAACCTGAAGACACCCACTTAGGAGGAATTATCCACCTGCGCAAGAATGAGGAAACAGAGGCTGAGGAACATTAAGTGCCCAAAGCCGAGGGTCACACAGCTTATGAGGTGGCAGGAACTAACCAGGTCTGGCTCACAGCCTTCCCACTGGACACAGAGGCTGGAGACAAGGCCAAGGCAGCTGCTGGGACCTGGGCTGTGTGCAAGGCATGCAGAGGCTGTCCAGGAAGAACCATCATCACCGTGATCCTCCAAGCGTGGTCCACGGATCTTCAGTGTCCCCAGAGGCCCCTTCGGGGGGTCCGCAAGGTCAAAGCCATTTTCATAATACTGAGAAGCTTTTTGCCTTTTCCACCCTAGTTCATTCATGAACATACAGTGGAGTTTCCCAGAGGCTTCAGGACATGTGATAGCACAACAGACCCAAAGCAGAAGCAGGTATGAGAATCCAGCTGTCTTCTATTAAACCCCAAATTAAAGAGATTTGTAAAAGTGTAAAACAGGGGCACTCTTCTCACTAAATGCTTTTGTTTCACGAAGTATGATTATTTTCCATTAAAAAATATTGTTTACGTTAACATGTAATGGGATTTTTAATTATTTTAAAGTGGATTAATAAATATTTAAAATCTCCTCAGTCTTAACATCTAATCTGGCAAATACTGATAAATAAAACCCACACAAACAAAAGCTCTTGAAGGTCCTCTGATATTTACAATCAGGGGTCCCGAGACCAAAAAGTCCACACAGCTGATCAACCCCTACAGTCCAGGCCTGACCTGGTATGGGGAGGGGAACTGGGAGAGGGAGGGGTGGCAGCGTAGATGCTCCAGGACTGGGACACCCTAGCTTCCGGCCTCAGCTCTTCCGAAACCTAGCCTGTTGTGTGACAAGTCTCTGGGCCTCTCCGAAAAGTCGTTTCCCCACCAAACGGAAAAAATCTGCCTTTTCGATTTCCCGAGATGGGTGTGGGAGACTGGAGGGTCCCCCGGATTTCACATTGCCCCTGAGGGGTGCCAGTGTGTTCAGACAAGAGGGACCATCACTGAGAGCGGCCCTCCTGGCAGACCGGCTGATGGTGGGACGGAGGAGGGGCTACAGCCCTCAGGCCCACCGCAGAGTCCCATCCGCTGGGACATCCCGGCGTCCTCTTCCCACACCCAATACCGGCGTCCCGGCTCAGGTGTCAGGGTGAGCAGTGGACAGGGTGGGCAAGTGGTCCTCCAGGGTAATGGGGATGGCAGCGTGCACATGCAGGCGCTCGGAGGAGCGGAGCACAGGCGGTGTCCCGCAGGGGCCCGTCCAGGCTTGGCAGAGTGCAGGGCCAACAGCAGTGGCTTGGAGCCCCACTTGGAGGTCAGCCCCCTCGCTGCTCCAGTGATGCTGCCCGCTCCTGACTTCCACTCTCCCTGAGCTTGTGCCCATTCCTCCAGGGCCCACACCAGGCCTCAAGTTAAAATCCTCCCAGAGGCTCAGGCTGTGGCGGCAGGTGACATCACTTTGGAGAAGAAGGCGCCTGTCGAGCAGGATTCATGCCTGGGCCGCGCACGCCGCCAGCTGCCCTCCTCTCCAGCTCTTCACGCCCTGGTGACACGTGCTGGGGCTCGGCCCGCAGATGCCTGAGGAGTTCTGGGTACTGGTCAGGGCGGGCCTGAGGTCCGGAGAGGACGAGACTATGGCGCTCTGGGGCCCTAGCAGGGTCCAGCTGCTCCCCAGGCTCCAGGTTAGTCAGATGTGACAGAAGCCCCCTGGATGCCGTCCCGGGGGAGCTCCCCGGCCTCAGATCTCCACGTGACCCGGGGTGGGTGACTCCCTAACTCAGCTGTAAAGTAGGCATGATAATCACAAACTGTCCTACTTCTCAGGGTTGCAGGAGAATCAAGTGCAACCAAAGGCAGGAAAGCACTTTGTAAACTGTTGGTGACGCGTTAACTGTGAGGCCCTTGTAAAAGCCGAGCGCTCAGGGGCCCGATTCCACTCCAACAGGCATGTCAGATGTGCGTGGCACAGCCCCAGCACACTTCTCAATGGTACAGGACAGGGGCAGCAGCTATTGGGTCAAGGGTCAGGGCCCGGGGTCAGGCAGTGATGGAGACAGTCCTGTCAGTTATTGCGGAGGTGGGATGACTGAGGCCCCTCAGGTGCCATCCCAGGAGTTGGACGCTGGGCCCACTACCCTTAGGTTACAGCTTCCAGGAGGCAGGAAAGGTCAAACAAGAAAGCAGGGGGAATGAATGTTAGTCTGAAAGGACAGGGCCCAAAGGTCACGTTCAGGAAATCATTCATCCTAAGGGCTCAGAGATGCCTGTCCTATGGCGGGGCTTGTGCTGGCCACTTGCGGGGCCCTCACAGACGGGAGCCAATCCCAGGCCCTCCCTGCAGAGTGCCCAGCCGAAGTGAGCAGAGCTGGAGCCAGACGGTGACAACACAAAGCAGGGTGAGTCCTGAAGGAGCAGGTCTCAGGCAGAGAAGGGGAGCTTCACGTTCCAGTGAACGTGAGCAGAGGGCAAGGATGTGGTCGGGGGCTCAGTGCAAGTCGGGGAGTGGCCGGAGCTACGAAGAGCCCCATTCGCGGAACCCTCATCACACGCCAGTCGACTACAGCTCTCACTGCCTTTGTCTCACTTAATCCTCACTGTAACTCTTTTTTAAAGGGGAGAAAACCGAAGCTCAAAGTTAAATCACCTATGCGAGGCCAAAGAGCTAGTGAGTGCAGCCGGGACCCGGTGAGATGAGCTGGGGGAGATGACAGCGGGGTATGAGATGAACCGGAGACGGGAGCTGGGGGAGGGCGAGAAGGGCTCTGGGTGCCTTGTTCAGGAGTGTGCACCTGACCATGGAGGCAATGAGACGCCGCTGGGCTTGTCAGAGCACAGAGGGTGCGGGCAGAAAACTCCGCCAGTGCTGCGGGATGGATTCAAGGGGAGAGTCTGGAGGCAGGGAGAGCAGTGTTTGGTGACCTGGGATACGGCCAAGGCAGCAGAAGGAGAAAAGGGGACCAACTGAGAACCATGTGGGAGACAAATCAAGAGGGTCTGGTGGTTCCTTACATGGAGTAGGAGTGGCAGTGTGTCCTAGGTTTCAGGTTAGAGGGGCTGCCACTCAACAGAGAGAGGGTCAGGGGGAGAAGGGCACCGCTGTTTGGCAAGGAAGTTACCACCCTTCACAGTCAGGGTGACACCCAGAAGGCAGATGGGTGTTCTAGTCTAGAACTCCAGCAAGACGTCTGGGTTAGACAGAACTGGGAATCTCAGGAGTGGAGGTAAATGGTACCTGAAGCTATAAGGGTGGGCGAGCTGGCGGGGGAACGGCTGTGTCTATGGGACAAGAGCAGGGTTCACAGGCTCCCCAGCTGGAGGGACGAGCAGGAGGGGCTGCTGGGCAGACAGAGAAGGGGCACTCGGAGAAGTAAGAGGAAAGCCAGGGAGACAGAGGAGAGAGTGGCTAAGAGGGAGGGAGGGTGCTGGCGGCTGCTGAGAGGCTGAAGAGGCCGGCGAGCAGCATCCACTGGAGTCCTGGGCGGGAGCTGACTCACAGGGCCGTGAATGGGTGCCACCGGGCCCGGCACACAGCAAGCAATACATAAATACTTAACGAACGAACATGCGAGACAGCGTGCCTTCCCAGAACTGCTGCCACAGTCAGCGCCGTTCCGGGCAGAGGCCAGGCCTGCGGGGAGGACCATCTGGCTGCTTGGGGAGCCTGCCTGGGGGCTGTGGGGAAACGCAGAGGAGCTGAACCATGGCGGTCACCGTGCCGCGCTGGGCAGTGGCCGCAAACGCTGGTGGACCGTTTCCTGCCTTGATTATAGCTGTTTTAATTAACTGCGCTACAGCTGCCTCCATCTTGTTGAGTTTAAAATTAAATTAAATGAGCTAACACTTCACAGGCTGTCTCAAGTGGCCGTGGCTGGGGCCAGAATCCTGCCCCTGCTGGGTGGCTTATCCCTCACTCCTCCCCTGGGCACCACAGGGGTGCCCACCTGGCAGAAGTTGGTGAGGAGCGGCTGGCAGCCCAGGGAGTGGCGGGGCACCTCTGCAGCCTGCAGGGCCCTGAAAGGGGCACAGTCATGTCCTCCTTTGCGGTGTCGACACCGTAGGTGATGGGCAGCGGGGGCTCTGGCTGGTGCTGCCCGAGCCATCCTGCCTGAGCCCGCCACCCCACAGCTAGCAGGAGGGCTCCTGGACCAAGGTCTATCGGGGCAGCCCATGCTGGCAGGAGACGCGGAATTGCAGCTAAGCGGATTCCAAGGCTCCTCTCCCGCCTGCTCTGTTCCCACAAAAACTGAATCAATTATCCTGGCGGGAGCCTCGCAGGCAGATCGATCGACGGGGCGACACCTCCTGCCTGGTCAAGGCGGCATCCTTGCTCGCGGGGCTCCAAGCTGGCTCGACTGAGACATCCAGAGGAGACAGGTGGCCCTGGTGGCCGAGGGATGGCAGCACATCCCCCTGGCTCCAAGCCTCTGAGGTCCAGCCTTTTGAAGCCTGATGAACCAGGCATCTTTGGCCACTTTCCCTGCCGTCTGAAGTAGCAAAGAGAAGCATCACCCAGGCCCCCCTCAGGCCAGGCTCCAGGGAAGGTGAAGGATGAGCGCCCACGGAGCACCTTCGCAGAGTCCAGCGCCAGGCTGGGAACAACACTCGTGCCTCAGGGAGCAGAGCTGGACTGAAGTCTGGAGTCTGACAATCCCGGGAAGGTGAAAGAATCACAGCTGACCAGCCCTCGCTGCCAAGCTTTCTTCCTGGGTGGGCCAGGTGGGCCTATAGCAGGATCTGGCCCGTCCACTGGGCGCCCTCTGCTCAGCCCCAGGCTGAGGCCTCCCGTGGCTCCCAGGCACCCAGGCCCAAGAGGGGAGGCTGCGCTGGGTTCCAGCCCCTTGACCCTCGCCCTCTGCTCACCTGAACGCAGCTGCTTGATGCGGCCGTTGCTCGCGGCGGGGTCCACAGGGAGGAAGTCCTTGAACCAAGAGATCTCAGGGTCTGGATTCCCACCTGCTGCGCACAGCATGGTGGCCGTGCGGGCCTTCTCCACCACCTTCAGCTGAGGCCCCATGTCAATGGAGGGGAAGCCGGGGGGCAGCTGTTCCTCTGCAGATGAAGAGCAGACGTGCACGTCAGGGCTGGCACTGCCTGCCCACGAGGACCACCCCAAGACTCCCAGGGTGGCTGGGATCGACTTATCTCTGCCCTGACTTCTAAGCATGAAGCCTGCCCTGGCATGAGGAACCAGAGTCCCGAGCCCCACTGCCCAGCCCTGCCCTTCACAGGGCCAGGGAGCTGCCGTGGGGCCCACCCTGCCCTGTCAGGAAGTCTCCGGGTCTGAGAAGCAATGCCTCGGACTGCAGACATGAGCACTTATCTCTCCGGGGCCTGGGAAAATGAGGATTGAGGCTCTACTGGCCACAGCAGAAAGTGCTCCACGGATGCTGGGCCGTAGGGGGCCCAGGGCTCACACAGTGGCATCAAGAGCCACAGCTCAAGCCAAAGGTGCCCCGTGCTGTTCAGCCCCCGCTCCCTCTCCTGCACGTGCAGTGTCCCCTCCACTGCCTGTATCCAGCCTTCAGCTCCACCACGTGGCAGAGCCCCACGTCATAGCCTGGGTTCTGGCCCCGACTCTGGGCGCCCTCTGCCCTACCAATGACCCACCTTCGACCCCCGGTCCTGACCCTGACCCTCCTCCCTCCCTCAGTCCTGACCCTGGAAGCCATGGTCAGGCCTGGGGACCATGTCTGAGCACGTGGAGGCTAAAGAGATAAAAACGCCCTGTGAGGATACCAAAAGCTGAGGAGGGGGGCAAAACGCCACGGCTGCCTTCTCCCGGCTTGCCAGGGGGTGAGGGCTCACTTCCATGAGAGCAACAGGCATGGACCACAGCAGGACACCCCTACTCTCACTACACGTGGACTCGCGCATCAGCCCTGAGGGGCCAGGGATGGGGCAAGGCTGCCCACTCTGCACCCCTGGGATCACACACTGGGCTGGTAGCACAGGCTCTGGATGAGTACAGACCAAGTGGAGCTCCCACCTCCATCACTCACTAGCTCTGTGACCTGGGAGTGTTACTAATCCTCTCCCTTTATCCATTTTAACCTATAAACAGGGTTCAAGTGCCCTCCTTGTAGAGCCGTTGTGAAGACTACATGCAATGATACACATAAGGTGCTGAAGAGTGCCTGACAAAGAATCCGAACCCAATGGCTATTGGTTGACGTTATTATTATAACCAGCAAGGACTGGGCCACTGGGGGCAGACAGGTACCAAGACTTGGGCCTGGGGCTCCCTCTCCCGTCCTGGGCTGGCGAGGGGTGCTCCCTTCCAGGAGCAAACCACAGACTGAGTGTGAGAAGTTGGCAAAGCCTCTCTGCCAGTGTGGATGCCAGGCACACCCAATGCGGGCAGGGGAACCCTGTTCTCTGTCAGTCTCCTGGCAGGGGGGCGGGGCTAAATGGTGGGGGAGACCGGGAGGCCAGCACCGCTCCCGTCTCCCTCCTGCAGGCCCAGCACAAGACGAGCGTGGGGGGATGTTTGCTGAGGTCAGGCTCCTGTGCCAGGGGAAAGACAAGCGGGATCCTCAGAAGGGAGGAAAGCAGAGGTTGGTGGGGCTGCTCCCCCCAGAGACCCAGAGGGACTGGCTGGTGGGCAGGCAGGAGAGGAAGCTGGAGGAGCCTCAGCAGGCAGGGGCAAGACACCGCTCTATCTGCTGCCACATCCCAGGGGGCGCTCTGCCGAGGCTCCAGCTGCCTGGGGCATCCCTAAGGGACTGTGGCCCTGTCAGGAGAAGTGGGGGGTCTCGGGCTGGGGAGCAGTAGGACTCCCAGCACGGTCTCGCCTCCCAGCTTCTCCCGGTAACTGGCAGAACACTTCCCCACCCGCAGCCCTATAAGTTCCAGACATAAGCCCAGCGTGTCCTTGGCTGTAAATATGATCCCACAGCGTCCTGACTTTTAGCTCTGATTTTTAAAAGGACAACGTTAACAGTGGCAAGGAAAGGGAGGATGGAAATGGAGGAGGACTTGGGATGCACCAAGCAGGGGAACAGCCTCCTTTGGTCCTGCCGTCACTTGCTTTTCCAGGAAGGCCCGGGCAGGGCTCCGTCCACGTCCACCCTCCCTGCCCTCCCCAACAGCCAGGGGACACTCAGGGCTGCTGGAGCCATCCTAGCCCACTGCGGCACCAGTCTAGCTCTTCCCAGACCTCAATCCTACCTGCTCAGCCCTCCAGAGCAGTGGAGGAGGGAGGGGGGCAGGGCCTGCCGGGGCAGGGCCTGCCAGAGTCAGGGCCCAGGAGTCAGCTCGCCTTCATCTCTGCCCACAAGGTGCTGCTCAAGGAGAAGGGAAGAAGTACAAACACCTGCAGCCCTGTGTCCTGGGAATATACGCTGAATGCCTAACAGGGGGAAAGTCTTTGGGATTTGTGCCAAATTAAGGACAATTAATTTTCCTCCCTCAATTATCGTGCCCTCAGTGGTTCTGTCCTTGGCTCAGATCATCCCTCAGGCACAAACCGGCGTGTGTGAAGAGCTGTCCATAAAACAGCGGGACCCCAAAGCCAGTCCCTCGTGCCAACTAGGCTTCCAGGCACAAGTCAGAAGGCTGCAGTTCTGCACCTTGGGGAAGGGAAGTGTGTGTCACAGGAGGACTCCAGCCCCTCGGGAATGACCTGCTGTTGGCTCTTCCTTCTATGCTCACCCGCGGGGGCCTCCAGCACATTCAGATATAGCCAAGGACAGCAGCCATAACTGACGCCCACGTCTTTCTGGACAAACTGAGCACTGGGCAGGATGGTGTAAACTGACCCACCATCAGACTGTGACATTTATCCTCTTCACCCCCCGCCTCCCCTCCCCACCCCCCGCCCCGGA
>NW_020173200.1:2251037-2265316 GCF_003031525.2 Neophocaena asiaeorientalis asiaeorientalis | reverse complement strand
CCACTGTAGCCTGAACCACTCAGGCTAAGGACCAGGGCAAATTCCTCAGGCTGACGTTGCATGATCACTCCAAACCCATCAACAACCGGGAAAGCAGAGGTCCAGATATGAGGGATAAAGGTTAGGTTTATGGAGCATTTACTAGTTCCGGGTACCGCGTTGAAATGCTTTACAAAATGATTTTACCGAAACTATGTAAGGTACGTGAGCAAATGGGGGTGTAGAGATATCTAGGAACCTGCCCAAGGTCACAGAGTTAAGTCCAGGTGGGGCTGGCACGAGACCAGGGGGTGGGACTCCACGCCTGTCAGGTTAGGGGAGCCGGCTCCGGAAGGGCTCAGGGGAGTCCTGGGGGAGCCAGCCACCATCCTGCCCCCGTACCACGCCCTCTGCCGGCTGGGCTTCAGGCCCGCCGCTCTGCTGCAGACCCCTGCAGCCACGCCGCAGCGTTTTTATTTACTGCAAAACGAACACGACTGTCCCCCACACATGGCCACCCCCGGGAATGCACCCACGTTCCAACACACGCATATACGGGTCACGCCGAATCCTCTCAAAACCCGTCCTGAGGGCGGAGGGGCTGCGGAGCGCCAGGAGAGGAAGGGTCCCTCCCGCTTCCAGGCCGCCGGTAACTATGGCAACGGCGGAGACTCCGCGCCGCGGCGGAAAGGCGGCACATGCCGTGTCCACGCGGGGCGCGCATCTCCGGTCCGAGCCGCTGCCCCCCATCTCGCCCCCGCCTGGGTGGAGTCACGGCGCCCCTTCTCAGGCCCCCACTCCCCAACCCCAGGAAGCCCAGCTTCTTTCACGCTCAACCGACGCGTAGCTGGGGGCTGCCCCCTTAGCGCGCACAGCGCCGGGAGGTCCCTACACCTGCCTCGCAGTCTCAGTGTCAGACTTCCGCAGTGCCTGTGCCTCTGGGGCGAGATCTATCAATCCTCTGATAAAAGGGTCCCCGCGAAGGAAAGAGAAACCCATAGGGACTTTAGGGGACCGTAGAGGTACTGGGGAGCCTCTACAGCCGTTTGTGGATTCTGCCTGCATGCACATGTAGGGCACACACATTCCTAGTGTCTGCCCGCACAGATCTGTGTACCTGTGGTGGGTACACACGTGTGCATGAATTGCGATGGTCTTTAGATACTGCAGTGGGAACCCTGACCCCTTCTTCCCTGCTATCCCCACTGGGCAGAGGAAGGTGACAGGGTGTGGGGGGCTGGGGGATGGGTGTTGGGAGCCTAAGGCTCAGAGAGGGGCAAGAGCTTGGCTGAGGTCCCCACAGCAGCAGTGGAGCTGGATCAGTTCAACTCCACAGCTCACCTGCTATCTTGGTGGCTTCCTGAAGGAGGAGGGAGATGCAAGAGTAGGAAACACTTGAACAGGAGAGGTAGGGAGAGCTTCCTGGTGGAAGGGAGGGAGGGGCTGCCTGAGTGAGGGCAGTGGTCCGGGGAGACAGTGGGAAGGTGAGGCTGCTTGGAGCTAAGGCCTGATGAATGCGGCTGGGGCGAAGGTGGACAGGGGCTCAGCCTAGGCTGGCTGCAATGACTGGGGGAGGGGGCTGCTGAGGCCCCCTACAAAGCACACACAGGTCTCTTTGTCCAGCTCAGCCTGGGATGCCTGAGGCGGAGTCTGGGCCAGAGGGAGGGGGCTGCACCAGGGAAGCGGACAGATGGGGACGCCTTGCGGGGTCCCGGAGCGGGCGGCACCGTCTGTCAGCACGAACTTCTCACCCGCGTTTACCCAGCTTCCTGGCGGCTCTGTGCGCACGCAGGCACACACAGGCACACACATACACAGGCTCCCTGGGGTGGCACCGTCTGTAGGCCTGAACCCCTCCCCTGTGCCTGAGTGTTAGGCCTGGCCTCACCCCTTCTCTGAACGTAGATACCTAGATACATGCACAACCAGGGACCCACAGAGATATATGTGGAGAAAGAGACAGGTGCAAAAATAGAAACCTACATGTGCGTGCAGAGGGGCACCTGCAGTGACAAGCACCTGTGGAAACAGACTCACGCAACCAGATCCAGAGGGAGAGCGCGCAGAGACGCAGAAACACACATGTGCAGACATGCAAAGATAACACGTATGCTGACACACGTGTCCCTGGAGACGCATGCAGGGACAGAGCCAGGAAACGCAGACAGGGACGCATGAGGGGACCTCGCGGGTGGCAGGGCTGCTGGTTCCCCCAGCCCTCCTGGCACTCTAAGGAAACCAAGGCTGCCTCGGGCCCTGTCCCTGAGGCAGCTCCATCCTTAGCAAGGTCAGGGCCAAGACACCCCCTAGCAGGTGGGAAGGGCTCCTCAGACCCGCAGGTTCCCACACTCTCCCAGAGAGCCCCACCCCACCCCCAGACTTCCAGGCAGTAAGGGGGGCCTGGGGAGCTTTGGGCTCCCTTCGCAGCTTTCAGGCTTGATTTTCAGCTTTTTCTAAGAGAAAACTCCCACCTCTTTTAGCACTCAGATTTCATCAAACTTGGCATCTTAAAAGCCTGTTTTGTTTTTGAGTCTGAGCTGTTTGGGGCCTGTCGGCAGCATAAGCTAGCCGAGAACAGCCAAGCAGCCGAGGCCTCCCCCTTGCGGTCCCCCACCTCCAGGGCTTCCCTGGCACCTCACAGGGCTCTACACAACCTGGTTGGTGAGGCCTCCCAGCCACACACACCCAGGTGAACCTGGGCACTGTCTCCAGGCCCATACCCCTTCCACATTCCAGCTTCTGGGCCCTGATCCACAGCGAACTCTTCCTGGGGTCCCCACCTCAGTCCTACTCCAGGACGACTCTTTTGATCCCTTTACTCCCCTAGGTTCAGGCCCAGTCCCTCCAGACCACTGAGAGCCTCCCACTCACTCCTCAGGTCCCTGCAGCCCAGCTGCCATCCCCATGGCTTCCTGCCAGCGTGCTCACCAAGGTCAACCATGACTCCATGGAGCTAAGTCCAAAAGACGCGTCTCATCGTTCATCCTGCCTGACCTCTCGACAGCACCCCTCCCTGCTCCTTCCAGATGCTTTTCTCTTGACTTCCTCGGACTCACCCCTACCTCTCAGACACCTCCTCGCCAGATTCCTATGCAAACTCCCCTCCCAACATGGAAAGCTAGCGTCTGGGGCTCCATCCGGGCCCTCTTCCTCCCCCTTGACTCTGGCTCCGTAGGATTTGCCATTTCTCCACCCTCAGAACTGCATCTCCAGCTCCCTCAGAGTGCCAGTCCTCCTTGACACCCCTACCTCCAATGCCTGCGCACACGCGATACAACGGATTTCTAAGTGGACTCATCAGCCTGCCCCTCAAACCAGGTCCTCCTCCCATACCTGAACCTTAGAAAATAGTACTGCCATCTACCTGGCCCAGAGCCAGCGACCCCAAGTCTCCCACCTCCCCAGTCCCACAGGTGGCCAGGCAGGCCACCACTCTCTCTAAACTGCATAAAACCCAGCCTCCCTTCCTTCCCTACCCACTGCCTGGGTTTGGGCCACTACCACCTCTTGCCTGGGCTGCAGTGCTGCCCTGGCCTCTCACTGGTGTCCCTGTACCCCACTCTGTACCCCCAGGGACCTTTCTGAAGCATAAATTTTATCAAGTCATTCCCCTGATTAAAATCCTCTTTCCCCTGGCAACCAGAGAGAGGGGGCACCTCACCAGGGATGGGGAAAGGACACACACAGGGGCATTTAAAACCTCCGACTTGGCTAGCTGTCCCCGGAGGTGCTGGCTCCGCTGTGGTCCTGAGGCTGGGGGAGATGGCAGTGGGCGAGGGAGCCATGGGCACAGCAGGGCCATGTAAGCACCCGTGACCACAGGGGTGGGAGGGGCAGGCTAGGCACAGGGAACGTGTCCACTGTCTGTGGCTAACAGAAGAGGCAGGCGTACTGCCCACCCCACAAGTGGACCCATTCAGAAGGGAGTCTGCTTGGACCTTGAACACAAATCAGAACTAGAAAAAAATGGGGGATCCCAGGTACCAAGAAACCCAGAGCCTGATCTTCTAGACCCTCCTGGCAGTGCCCACCTAACTGACACCTCTCCCACCCCCATGCCTGGGGCCCAGATCTCTCCAGGAAATGGTTGCAGAGCCTCGTATCTGCATGGTTCTGAATGCGACTACAGTCACAATGGGGCTGGGGGTGGGGGTGGAAGGACAGGTCACAGATCCCACAGTCACTGGGCCAGAAGCACTCTGGTCACACCTCAGCTGCGAGAGGAGGAGCAGAAGCTGGCCTGGGTTCTAGGTGCTGGGGCTCCTTCTACACCTTCCATGGATGCAAATCAGGGAGGCGACAGACCCAGCTTCCTCAAAACAAGCCCATGACCTAGACACGTATGCAGGCAACAGGAAGGGGGCACCTCTTGCCACCTAAGGAGTCATCCTCTGCCTGGTAGCCCTTCACCCAAACTCCCCACCCTCCTAAGTCAGGCCTGGGCCAGGGAGAGATGACTCCATGGGAAAATGCCCACCCACCCTGAAAACACAAGCTTCTGTACCGGCCCCGCTCCAGGTTCAGCCAGCCCAGGACCGCAGGACAGGGTCATATGTTGCTCATCAGCCCTCATGTCCCTGGGGCTGTTTCCAAAGGGGCTGTGGGTAGGTGGGTGGGGTTCAAGAGGGCCTCCATCATCCTACAGTCCCAAAACCAGGGTGAGAACCGCTGAGGAGCCTGGGGGTCCCAGCCCAGCACGGACTGCCCGCCTCCCCAAGTCACGACCCCACATGCCTGACAGCTGGCCTCCCGCAGGGCCTATCCAGAATGAAGGGGGCAAGGCCAGGCACTCCATGCGGGCACCTAGATTCCTGTGTGGCCTGAGCGGTGTGGTCCTGGCCAGTCAGCAGACATCAAGGCCAGGTGGGAACAGGTGAAAGGGAGCCTGGGCTCGATGAGGGGAGGGGAGGAAGAGGAGAGAGTCCCAAGGTCTGGGCAGGATCCCTATCTGGGGGCCCCTCCCTTCTGGCCTGGCTGCAGAGGAACTGCTGAGGAGCAGTTCTCAGAGGCACTGAGAACAGCTCAGCCTAACCACTCTGCCCCACGTCCATCTCTGTCCAGCTGTCTTGGCTGACCGACAGCTCCGAGCAGGGATCCTGTGGGGTCCAGGAGACAATGAGGCCAGACACAGCATCTCTGGCCTCCCATAGCACCAGACCGACCGCACACACTCAGCCCAGGCTGCTTGCTGCACACCCCTCCCCTCGCCGCAGACACAGGCCATAAGGTATACACCACCTGCTGTACACACCACACCCCCCACACACTGCCTGATGTGTGTACGCACAAGCACGTGTGCATGCACACGCACGCACACACACACGCAACCGGACGCACGCCCCCTGCTTTATATACAACCCATAAGGCGCACACAGCCCCTAAGACTGTAACACCACACCACACACCTCACACATACTGCCTTACAGACAGCACAAAGGGCACTCACCACACGCAGGGTGCATGCTACCTGCTGTAGCCATGACCACGAGGCAAATGCTGCCTCCTGAACTCGGGGGCCCCAGAGCCAGGTGCCCACCACAAAGTCAGAAACGGCTTATCCCTGCTCCTCGGCCTCTTCCCTCCTCCTTGCCCCTCTTTCCCTTCTCCTCCTCCTTCTTGGCCCTTCCCGAACCTGCCCAAGTCACCAGGGCCCTGACCACACCTCTGCTGTCTGGCCTCCTCTGGGGCTTTCCTGACCACAGTACCAGTATCGCCCGGCTGGAACCCACTGGCCCAAGTGAATCCACAACCTCCAGACTGAGCTCCAGGACCCTCCCGGCTTCCCCACACCCTGGAGGGAAAGGCCAGGAAGCAAGGCCCTTCTCCCCTCCCCCTCCACTCCCCCTCCCTCGCGAGGGAGAATGTCAGATTCCTTGTCTCAGTGGCGGCAGCGGGCGGGTTGGAGGGGGAGTGATTCAGCCTCAAGAGTGCGGCGTGAGAAGAGCTTTTCCTGCCATTACCCGGCGAGGGAGAGACTGGTGTGCTAATGGCTTCAATTACCACTCAGACAGGAACACTGGGCGGCTTACCCCCAGCCAGCTTGTGCTGGGTACCCCCACCCGGTACCCAGCGGGGCCTAGGGGGCGGGGAGCAGCCGGCTGGGCATCACAGGGCAGTCGGGACTCACCGGGACTGGCAGTCCTGCCCAGAGAGCTGGCTGCAAAGGCCACGAAGTGGGAGGGGTGTGGGGTGCTCTCGGAGTGTGAGGGGAGCTGGGCACAGCACAGAGCAAGGCAGGGCAGGGCGCTTGGCGTGGACTCGTAGGCCTGGGAGGCAGCAACCCCTCACCTGAGCCAAGTCACCCTAGAGAGCCCTGGGCCACTCCCCTGAAGAGCCCAGTGTGTGGTGAGCCACATGCAGTTTATGATGCGGGTAAGGGACTCAACCTTTATTCCCAGGCCCCAAGCCGGCTTCATCCTCTCCCCAGCCCTCCTCCCAGGAGTGACCCTGGCTGTCTTCTGGCCGCAGCCCACAGCTGTAGTCACACCATACTTTCACCCAACTCCTACACACACCCAGCTTCCCTGGCCAGCACAGGAGGCCTGGCGCGGGAGGGCGGGGCTGCTTTCCTCTGGCCCCGCCCCCTGGCACCTTTGAGGCCTCCCACTCCCCTCCTTTCTGCCATGCCCAGAGCCAGACGGTCAAGGTTATGCAGACCAACATGGTAAGTCAGCATTTCATCTTGCGGGTGCTGTGTTTCAGGAGCAGCAGGGGCTCATTCAGGCCCACAGCTCCATCTCGGCTGGGCCAGGCGCCCGGGTAGGGCCCTACACGCTTCCCAACCTCATAAGACACCTCCCACACCGAGAAGCACAAACAGACCCCAGACCCCTGCTACAGAAACCCTCATCCAGGAAGGCCCCTCTAGAAGGACAGACCCCTGCAAGTCTGAACCCCCTCACCTCAACTCCTGCAAGACCACCCCAATCCTCCTCAACCCTTTAAAAGATAAAGCTGCCCAGGGCAGAGGTGGGGATAGGACAGTGCCAACAGAGGACTTGAGGAGAGCAAGGGCCAAAACTGGGGTGTAGGGGCTTTGGGGGGACTTTTCTTCCAACACTAATAAGAAGGCTCTCTTTCCCTTAATATGAGGGCCTGAGAGATGCCCTCTGGGGTGGGAGCCACAGTCTGGCCCTTCAGCCACCTCCCAAATGCCAGGGCAAGGCAAATGGCTCGCGCTGGGGCAGACAGCATCAGGAGGGAGGGTAGTGCTGAAATACCTGTCCTGAGGTCATAAGTGGGGAAACTGAGGTCAGGGGTGGCAGGGAGCACCCTGAAAGCACTCAACCATCAGGGATCTTGGCCCAGGGCCTGTCCTCTGGGCCCCTGCCCCCCACAGGAATGGATGGTGGGGGCTGCATCACCCAGATGACGCCAGGCAGCAGAGACGCCAGGTCCAGCCAGCTCGCACATCTGGGCCTTGGGATGTGCTGCTTCCAGCCCAGTAGCAGCTACCATTCATGCTGGAATCCGGCAAGATGCTTAGCTCCTATTCAATCCTCCCAACCGGCTTGGCTTGGGTGGCAAGTACTATGTCCCTATTTACAGATCGAGCAAATGAGGCTCAGAGGCATGGTTACTTGCCTGAGGTCACAAGGTGAGAGAGTAAGTGGTCGAGAGGCCCTGCTCTTAATCACTGTCCTCCACTGCCCCTCTAAGCTGGAGGGCCCTGCCCCGCCTCGCAGCAGACACACAGTCACAAGGGAGTTACTGAATGGACGTGCGTGTGAACACATAAAGCCACAACGTAAAAATGGCCAATACGAAAAGATGTTCAACTGCTCTGTAATCAAAGAAATGCAAATTAAATTGAGATGCCATTTTTTGCCTATTAACTTGGCAAAGACTTGTTAAAATGATAATTCCCACTGCTGGTGAGGATAAGCAGAAAAGAGGCCCCTCTTGTGCCCTGTTTGGTGGGAGTGTAAACCGACACAGTCTCCTGGAAATACTGAAAAGGCTTAAAATCGCATGTGCCCTTTGATCTAGCAATTCCACTTCCATGCATCTAGAATAAGGAAATAATCAGGAAGGTGAACACATCTTATCTGCAAGGAAGCGTATAGCACCTTATTTATAAAAGCAAAAAACTGGAAACAACATATGTGTCCAACAATAAGGGAGTGGCTAAATAAATTAGGGTACTTGCATGTGACACTTACCCACAGCCATTAAAAATAATGATGCAGAAAAAAATGGCAAGGAAGATGTTCATGAAATGATTTTTTTAAAAGCAGTCCACAAATCACTGAGCAGAATGTAATCCTGTTTTTGTTACATATATCATGCATGCACAGAAAATGGAAATAACCAAAATGCCCCTCTAAGCTGGAGGGCCCTGCCCCGCCTCGCAGCAGACACACAGTCACAAGGGAGTTACTGAATGGACGTGCGTGTGAACACATAAAGCCACAACGTAAAAATGGCCAATACGAAAAGATGTTCAACTGCTCTGTAATCAAAGAAATGCAAATTAAATTGAGATGCCATTTTTTGCCTATTAACTTGGCAAAGACTTGTTAAAATGATAATTCCCACTGCTGGTGAGGATAAGCAGAAAAGAGGCCCCTCTTATGCCCTGTTTGGTGGGAGTGTAAACCGACACAGTCTCCTGGAAATACTGAAAAGGCTTAAAATCGCATGTGCCCTTTGATCTAGCAATTCCACTTCCATGCATCTAGAATAAGGAAATAATCAGGAAGGTGAACACATCTTATCTGCAAGGAAGCGTATAGCACCTTATTTATAAAAGCAAAAAACTGGAAACAACATATGTGTCCAACAATAAGGGAGTGGCTAAATAAATTAGGGTACTTGCATGTGACACTTACCCACAGCCATTAAAAATAATGATGCAGAAAAAAATGGCAAGGAAGATGTTCATGAAATGATTTTTTTAAAAGCAGTCCACAAATCACTGAGCAGAATGTAATCCTGTTTTTGTTACATATATCATGCATGCACAGAAAATGGACTGTAAGGAAATAACCAAAAGTTAATAGTAGAGGTAAGATAAACAGGCGATTTTTATTTTTTCCCATGTGATATTTTATACTTACCAAATATTCAACAGTGAACAGGTATTGTTACTGTAATTTTTTTTTAAAAAGCAACAATCAATGCCATATTTTGAAAATATAGGCAGACATATTCAGACTGATGACTCCATCATGGCTGGTGGGGGGGCGATCGTGTCACTCTCTATTTGTGGCTTCCTATGTCCCCAGGAAAGTGTTCATTTCTCAACCTGGTCTTGTGTCATCTGCTCTCCAGTCTCTCCAGGCTCATGTTGAATTACTCTTCCCCGTTTCTCTGTGTCCTCCAGTGACCCCCCCACCCCAAAACCAAACGGAACCACTCAGAGTCCCTTGAAAGCACCATTCTCTCCTGCCTCTGGGCCTGGCACATGCCGATGCTACTCCCCTGCCGAGGCCCCCAAGCCAACTCCCACTTGTCCCCAGGACTCAGACCACAGCTCCCTTCTACGCTGCACCCTGCCCCCAGTCCCCTGGGCCACACCCGCAGGACTCATTGGAGACTGAAGTCTCAAGGGCAGGACCGGGGACTGAAGTCTCAAGGGCAGGACCCGGGTCAGATAACTCGCAGGACACAAGGCAGCACTAGGGAGTGTTTGTGAATGAATGGAGGAGCCTCGGAGTGAGAGAAGTCATTCAAGTCCACCTACAGAGCCCCAGCCTCCAGCCTAGGGCCCTTGCTCCTAACAGTGACTGGGAACACACCTCTCTGAAGCCTACTGCCAGGTTTCACATGAAAATCACATCCACTGCCACGAGTCATGTACCCCAAGCGATATGTAGCTGCAGCCCCACACCTCAAGTCAGTCCCCAGACCCACCGAGCAACATCCCAGCTCTGCAGAACACAAAGACACGAGGCACACAGCGGGCTTTGGCACAAGCCAAAAATCCAGTGACCGTCCCTGCCCACCACTGACCTTTGCTGACCCCAGGATGGCCAGTAGTTTTCCTTTCCATAAAAACACCCCAGCCCACGGTGGGGACGGCCCTGGCTGGCTGGCTCATCCCTGCATCAGTCTCCACACCCACCAGGCCCCATCCCTCCCCAGCACGTACCTTCGAGCACTGAGAGCTTGGCACTAGTGTTGATCTCTCCCAGACTGTTGGTGGCCGTGCACTCATAGATGGCTTCATCTCGCTGCACCCGCAATGGCTGGATTCGCAGCACGGACCCTGCCCCGTCGTCAAACTCAATTACCTGCCGCAGGACAGACACGTGGTCACAGCCTGCTCAGGACACAGAAGCCTGCTCAGGGTCAGCCATCCTCTCACTGCCAAAAGGCCCCCAAGGAGGGAGACCAAGAGCAGGTGAGGTAGGACCAGACCCCAGAATAAGCAGACCTGGAGCCCCGCCTGCCCCTTCCCACCCGAGACTGTACCTCGAAGCGCTGGGAGCTGACTTTCTTCCCCTTCTTCATCCATGTGATGCGCGGCTTGGGTTCCCCTGTGGCTTGGCACACGAAGGAGGCCACCCCTCCTGACAGCCCAGTCTGGTCCTCAGGGACCTTAATGAAGACAGGTTTGCCTGGAGAGATAGAGACACCAAGTCATCATGGCACAGTCACCGCCGACATGGCCTCTACCACAGGGGGCAGGCATGGGGTGGGGGGCAAGAAAGATCTATAGAGGAAATAACAGTAGCGACGCCTAACCCTTATGCAGTGCTTCTCATGTGCCAGGCACTCTTCAAAGAGCTGTGAGCACATGAGCTGGGTGCTACACTCATCTGTGCTTATAGCGAAGGAAGTCAAGACACTCAGAGGTTAAGGGATTTGCCTGACATGACAGCTGGTTAGTGGCAGAGCCAAGATTTGAACCAGGCGACTGAGTCTGGAGTCCATACGTTAACTGCTACACTCTTCTGTCTCCCATCCCCCCATCAATTCCAAGCTCTAGGACAAAGGCATGCTGAGAGCTGCTGGGAGCAGCCCTAGCATCTCCCCTGGACGCGTCCCTCCCCAACTGCTCTCCACCAGGGTGATGGTACCTCCATCCACCGCCAGGCTCAAGCCAGAAACCGTCACTCCACCTCTCCCCGGCCCCCACACACCAGCAGTCCTGAAGGCCTACACATTCCACCTCCTAAGTATCTCTGGATGTCTTCCCAGGTGAACGTTGTCCTGTAAATCTGCCCTCCCCACCCGGCTCCCACTGGCTGGGTAATCGCCTTCTGATGGCCTGGACGTCTCCCCAGAGTGTCCACAAAGAGGCAGGGGGAGGGGGAGAAGGGAGGGGGCTTGGACACTGTACTGCCATGCCCACCCATGTCACCTTGATACACACACCAGGGCCAACCTGGAATCCCACCACCCAGGGTCACAAGACCCTGGAAACCCGGCCTTCATTGAGATGTAGAAATGCCTTGCTAATCCTGATAGCGGATCCATTTCCTATTAATCAGACCAATGAACAGCTCCAGGAAGGCTGATACCATGAGAAATGACATTTCAGACCACCTGCTCGGTGCCGATGAGCCCAGGCCTGGTCTAGTCTCTGGAACAAAAACATGTTTGTTCAATGATGATAATCCCACTCTGCACCAGGTACTTTATCTCATTTAGTCCTTCACCATTGTTAACCCCAGTTTAGAGGCACAGAGAGGTCGAGTCACTAGCCCAAGGTCACACATCCAATTAGCGGCACAACTGAGATTTGAATTCAAGCCTATATGACTCCAAGACACCTGCCAGAAACAGTTCACACTGATATAGTTGGGGGCCTTGTCAAGAGCAGAGTCAGTGAGGTGGCAGGGGCCAAAGCCAGACCAAAGAAGGTCAAGGAGCAAGAGGTGAAAAAGTGGAAAGCAGAGTAAAGTGACTACTTAAAAAAGATTGGGGACTTCCCTGGTGGTGCAGTGGTTAAGAACCCACCTACCAATGCAGGGGGACACAGATTCGATCCCTGGTCCGGGAAGATCCCCACATGCTGCGGAGCAACTAAGCCCGTGCGCCACAACTACTGAGCCTGTGCTCTAGAGCCCACGAGCCACAACTACTGAGCCTGTGCGCCTAGAGCCTGTGCTCCGCAACAAGAGAAGCCACCGCAATGAGAAGCCTGTGCACCGCAATGAAGAGTAGCCCCCGCTCGCCCGCAACTAGAGAAAGTCCACACAGCGACAAAGACCCAACACGGTCAAAAAAAAAAAAGAAGATTGGCTGTGATGGGGAAGATAAAGAGAAGATGGCACCTGGAGGACGGATTGAAGGGAGGTTTTTACATTCTTGTTTCTTTTTTTTTTTTTAAGGTTTATTTATTATTTATTTAATTTATTTTTGGCTGTGTCGGGTCTTAGTCGCGGCACACGGGATCTTTGTTGAGGCGTGCGGGATCTTCGTTGTGGTGTGTGGGGGCTTCTGTCTGGTTGTGGCGTGCGGGTTTTCTCTCACTAGTTGTGGCGCACAGGCTCCAGGGCACGCGAGCTCTGTAACTGTGTCACGGGGGCATAGCTGCCCCACGGCATGTGGGAATCTTAGTTCCCTGACCAGGGATAGAACCCGCGTCCACTGCAGTGCAAGGTGGATTCTTTGTCACTGGACCACCAAGGAAATTCCTAGTCTTGTTTCTCTTTTTCCTAAAATGTGAAAGATAATATTTATTTATTTATTTAATGCTGATGGGAAGGAGCCAGCAGAGGGAGAAGGTGCTGATCCAGTGGAGAGAAGAGGGACAGCAGATGGGGCAGAGGGAAGGGTCTGGGGGACCACCAGGGTCGGGAGTGACAGCTGCAGGTACAGAGAGCTGGGAGGGCTCAGCCTTGCAGGGAGCAGGGAGGGGCCCATCTTACCCAGCAGCCCAGGGTCCAGTGGGCTCTGGAGGTTTTATGTAATTGTTAAGAAAGTCACTCACCATCTCTGAGCCTCATCTGCAAAATGGTGCCAGTGATAGGGATCTGTGCAGACGAAATGTGATGATGTCTGCAGGCTGCTTGCACAGGCTGGACACGTGGTGGACCTTGCCTGTGGGCAGCCATCACCCTCAGCATCAGTAGTATTATCACCCCCGTTTTACAGATGGGGAAATGGAGGCCCAGAAGGTTAAACAACAGACAAATCACAGACTGATCTGGAGTAGAGCTAGGGTTTGATCCAGGATTCCAAATCCTAAGCACATCTTACAGCACCCAGGGCCTCCCTGGGGGAAGGAGATGCGGGGACCTACCTGACTGCTCTTGGAATACCCAGAGCGGGTGAGGGCAGCGTTATTGGGGAAACACACAAACCTGCTGGGGACCCGAGGGGTACGGGGACATCACAAAGGTTCAGGAAGCCTCAGTTTGCCTCACCCTTGCCCCGACTGCCCTCTGAAGGGGGTTCCGGACTCTCCCAGTCTGCAATTGTCTGCAGAGCCTGTCCTCTCAGTGAGATCCTCTCAGATAGGACGCCCCTGCCCGACTTGGGGGTGGGGAAGAGTCTCCTGCCCACCCCCCTGCACACTGCACGCCCCTCCCCCACCCCTCCAGACAGCAGCTCCCTGCTCTCCTTCTGCACTGCCATCACCCTCTCTCGACTGGACACTCCACCAACCTAACCAGCTGCGTCCCTAGTCTCTATTCAGCAGCCAGAGTGAAGCAGCAGCCTCTTCCCTGATCAAAACCCTCCAAAGGCCTCCCAAGATTTAAATCCCAAGATTTAAACTCCCGTCATGATGGAGTTCAGACCTGGAGCCCTGCCAGGTCTCGTCCACTGGATAAACAATGCCCGCTGCGCCTCAGGGCCTTTGCATAAGCCGTTCCTTCTGCCACAAACCTCTTAGACTACCTCTTTACCCACTACCTCCTATTCACCTTTCTGATCTCAATTTAAACATCATTTCCTCAGAAAACCTTCCTTGGTCCCCCTGCTGTGGCCCCCACCTCCACTAGCTCAGTTCTGGGTTTTAGGCTCTCTGGAGACTCCCGCCGCCTCTCTCACAGCACTGCTCATGGTTTGTTACGTACACGTGTGAGGTTATTACTTTCTCCACACTTTGGAGGAGTATTTAATTCATGGCTGCTTCCCGACAGAGAACAATAACCCTGAGTAGGGCAGATACCACGCCTGCCTTGCTTCTCCCCCGTCCCAGCGCCCAACCCCATTCCTGGTACAGGGGGGTGGGGCGGGCAAGTGAAGGTGACCTGACCACAAAGGAAGGCCTGCAGAGGATGGAGACCTCGGCCCCTCACACACCACACTGGGGAGCCCCTGCTGCCCGCTGGGGAGAGAAGCCCTGGGTGAAACTCCTGCCTCAACGTGTCAGCTGCAGAAACCAGAGGCTGGAACCTGCT
>NW_020173200.1:2234777-2251026 GCF_003031525.2 Neophocaena asiaeorientalis asiaeorientalis | reverse complement strand
CACCCACCAGGCTCTGGCAAGACTGGCAGCACGCGGGCCCGGGGCAGCCCAGGGGGCAGGACCTCCCCTCCAACAGACCAGCCCCTCATTTCCCTCAGCCCACTCACCCCCACGGGTGGGCATCTCTCTTCCCACAGCCCTGCCAAGCCCTCGCCTCTCTTCACCAGGCGGACTTTTGGGGAGCACAAACCCTGTGCTGACATTTGTCTCCCCGCTCCCTTCCCCACACTCACTCCTGCTAACTTCTCCAGGCTTTCTTGACCTTTTCAAAAAAAAAACACAGCACCTGCCACAGGCCAAGCACCGTGCAGGACACAGCTCAGGCCCCGTGGCCGCATCACCCACCCAGGTCTGTGGGTGCCCCCTTGCCTTCGTGCGTGCCCTGCCCCTCTGGTGCACCCTACTCTCAAGCCTGTGGGAGCCTGCTCTGCGTCGCGCAGCCCGCGGGCCACAGTGGCCAGTCAGGTCCCCAGGCAGGCAGACAAAATCACGTGACTTGACCATTCGCCCAGTACAGACCCAGAGCTAGTGTTCGGGGAGGGTCTGAACACAACTTCTGAAGACCACGTGTCCGGAGGGGCTTTTTGCCCCACCAGGATGTGGGCCCACCTCCCCTCCCCTAGCACATGGAGGTCGTGGGCTGCACAGGTCTTTGGGCAGCAGCCCCCAGGGGCATGCCCTGGACTCGCACAGGTAGCTGAGCCTATGCAAAGTGGGAGGGAGTGGCCTAAGAAAGGAATCAAGTGGGCTGGCCTGGGCGGGGGTTGGGGTGGGGGGCCCCCCACACCTCCCAGGGTCCAGCCAAGCGGAGCCACCTATTTTGCACCTTCCCTGCAGAGCGCACATACACGCAGCAGCAAGGGGTGGTGAGGCAGGGGAGGGAGGCGGGTTTCCCAGGCCCTGAACAGTCTGATGAGCTGGGGACTCATTAATGCTGGCTCCTGTGACCACTCCTGGCATCCCCGGGAGGGAAGCCCGCTCAGAGACAACCCTGGTTTCCCAGGGGACACACTGGGAGCCCCAGGTCATGGCCTAGGATGGAGGAAGCACATACTAAGTGCCAGGTGCCTTGAACATGTGACCTCGGTTAACCTTTCCAGGTAGAAGTGATTATCCTCATTGTGCAATAGGAAAACAGGCCCCGAGAGAGAAAGCAACCTGCCGGAAGTTCCATGGAGGGCAGAGTCTAGCTGGGCCACCAGGTCCTGCCTCCCCAAGGATGAGGAGGAGGGCACCGCAGAACTGCGTGCAGCACCCTGCCATGTTCCAGCTCCCCAGGCTGGGTGGGGGCGGTGATACGACAGATACATCCTCAGCTACTTAGGCCTCTGCCCCTACCTACACTCCTAGCCATCAGGCATCCTGCTCTGGGCTCCTGTGATTCCAAGTAACTGGACTGTGCTAAGCTGTGTGGGGACAAAAGGGAGATGGTCCTCATCATGGTTCTCCCATGGGCTCCAGGGAGAAGCCCAGGCCCGTTCCTGCTTCTTCCCCCTAATCTCATCTCATCAGGCAATGGTCCCCATTAGCAAACACCCACTCAATCTTCAGGGCTCCTGTTTTCTAGGAAGCCCCCTACACCTCCCCCCGCAACGATGCTTAGGTCACTACCTCTGTGTCAGCACCACCCCAGCACAGTGGACACTGTAGTAACCCACACTGCGGGCTCCGAAGGCAGCACACAGCGGATCAGCAGAAACCTCTTCCTGCTCAGGACCACCTCTGG
Organism: Neophocaena asiaeorientalis asiaeorientalis; assembly: GCF_003031525.2. Lineage (NCBI taxonomy): Eukaryota > Metazoa > Chordata > Mammalia > Artiodactyla > Phocoenidae > Neophocaena > Neophocaena asiaeorientalis. The sequence continues at coordinate 2,249,300 of NW_020173200.1, read as the reverse complement.
CCCCACGAGCCTCCCTCGTGAGAAGCCACGAGCCCCAGCTGGGGGAGCCGCCGAGCCCCACATGCCCAGGTCCCCATCAGAGCTGACTCGGCATTGACGGCGGGGCCTCTGGGCTAAGCCTTGGCAGCTGCTTCTCCGCCCCCCCTTCCCTGCACTCCCCTCAGAGGCCAGGGCCCCCATTCATTTGTCTCGTTAAGAGGCCTATAGAAACACATTTGTCCGCTCTGCGCTCCACTGCTCCAGTCGTCAATTCTCTGGGGCGCCTGCCCTACCTTTTGCAGCAGCTCTGTCCACGTTGACTACTCGCCCCAGCTAGCAGTCTCGCAGGCCCAGCCCAAGCCTGGCCATGACGCGGGGGACAGATCCAAACGTATGTGCAGTGCTCCTGGGGTCAGGTCATCACAGCCCCCAGCCCATGCCCCTCTCCCGTGGCTCTCTGCCTGGAAGCAGAGCCCAACTCACCTAGTTCGGCATCTCCAGCTGGTTCCTACCTTCAAGACCCTGGTCTTTGGTCCTTAAGGGACCAGCACGGAGGCTCTTGGCCTCTGCTCTAAAAATTGTTCCGCCCTGCCCCCTGAGTCCTACTAGGGGTTCAGGCCTGACTCCACCCCTACACTCACTCATCTACCACACTCCAGGCCCTGAACTGGACACTGGTCTGACCCCTCAGGACTCACAGTCCAATGGGACAGACAGACCTGAAGCAGTCACAGGTGCCCAGGCGAGCAGCACATGACCCAGGCTCCTAGAGGAGGTGATGGCTCCAGGTGAGTGGGAACTCATCAGGTGAAGGGGATGGGGAAGAGGGTTCCTATCAGAGGAAACAGAAGGAACAGAGGCCTGGGAGCACGGGAGCAACCGAGAAGTCAGCACGGCGGGGGCGTGGGGTGGGGCAGGTGAAGGATGAGGTTGGCAGAGGCTTAAAGATGCAGGGCCTGGACCCCAAGGCTTGATCCTAAAGGCGACAGGGGAAGAGAGCGAGGGATTTTAAAATGAGGGGCGACATGATCAGGCTTTCATTTTGCAACATGACTCCTACCATGTCATGGAACAGAGACTGGATGGTGAGGACAGAGACTGGAGACAGGGAAGCCACTAGGAGGCTGCTGCTGCAAAAGCCCCGGCAAGAGCCGAGCATGGCTTGGGTGAGGGCAGCAGAGACAGAGGTGGATGCATTCCAAAGATATTCAGAAGGGAGAAACAGCGGCACTTGGTGATGGATTAGATGTGGGTATGAGAGAGCGAGGAGGCTGGGAGGAGGCCCAGGTTTCTGACTTGGGTGGCTGGGTGGGTGGGAAAGCCATTCACCAGGAGAGAGAACACAGAAAGATGGGTATGTCTGGGAGGATGAGGGTGAGGGTACAGGTTCCAGCATGTTAGGTCTGAGTAGGAGGGAAGACAGTTATGCTCCCAGGATGTATTGTCTCCAAAAGCCCAGCCGGGTGGTCCTCCCTCTGCTCTCAAGCTCCCATTTGAAGGGCCTAAGAGCGTCCAGAGTGAGGGTGGGGGAGCAAGGCCAGGACTTCAGTGTCCAAGGGCTGGCTCTCACAAGCCTTCGCCTCCGTGCCATTGTCACCTACCCAGTGACTTCTACCCCAGCCTGGCCCTGCAGGCTCAAGCTCTCTCCCAGCAGCCCCAACCGAGCTGGAGATCGCCCGCACCCCCTAATCTTCCCCGTTCCTGCTAGCCCAGCCCTCTCATCACCCGCACCTCAAGGCTCCCATTACCCCTCACCCTGCGCCCCAGGAGGAATGCCCTCTCCTTCTCCTTGCTCTACTGGCCCCACCCAACCTGGAGGACAAAGGGCGGGGCGCTCCAGTCCCACCTCCTCCAGGATCTGGTCCTGAATAATTAATGAGCCATTAGGAGAAAGGGTTTGGGTGGGGCAAGAAGAGAGCTCTGCTCCCAGACACAGGGAGAGCAGGGTGGGGGAACCCTATGGCCTGCTGACCCCTGCGCTGACCCCCAGGTTGGCCCTTTGCCACCTCTGGGCTCCGGACAGGATGGGAACAGCTCTGTTCCCCAGGGACCTTGGCTCCGACCTCGACCCTCCCCCTCAGTGTGCAGATTGGCTAAATCTGCCCTGTGCCCCGCCTCCCACCGGTAACCAAGCAGTGGTAACCATGGCAACGGGGCGGGCTGCGGCCAGTCTTGTAGTGCCAGGCAGGGGGAAGGGCGGCAGGAAAGGGACCAAAGTTCGTAGTTGGATCTGGGCAGGGGACAATCCCATCTCCCCCCATACACAGAGAGGGGCGCTGGAGCCCAGCTTCCTGTGGCCAAGTGCAATCTTCCCCCATTCTCAGGGCTGAGGGCTGGGGGAGGGGGATGCCCCTCTGCCTTGAAGTGGGGAGGGGAAGGAAGTGCTCAGTGTCTACACACAGGTCTGGCCCAGGGGAAGGGCTATGGTGGCTCGCCTTCCCATCTTTCCCTGGACCTGTGGACACCTCTGGCATCCCACTCACATGTCCATACATGTCCCTGCGTGCAGCCCCCCCATTCCCACACCAACACTGACATGGCCCACACTATGCCTTCTGCACAGGTCCACAGCGGTGGACACAGTGCATGCCTGAGCACATCACTAATGACCACACGAATCCTGGACATGTCTCACCTCCACCCCATAAACAGGGTCACACTCAGGCACCCCCCACCCTGGAGCACCTTAAGAGACATGCGGGATTCCACAGGATGCTCCAAGGAAGAACGGGGCTGGAGTATTACTTGGAGGGGGGTGGTCTCCAAGTGGGGGGGGTCTCTCTAGGACAGAAGGTCTGGAGGTGTATCTAGCCATCCTGTCTCTCCTAGTGGCTGGCCTCATCCCCACTTCCAGAGTCCTGCTGGGAGGAATGCACCTTTCCATCTGGGAGATCCCATGCCTTGAGAGGTCAGACTTACTGTCGCCATGGGCACCCGCCACCAAACCAAGCATCACGAGTGCGGGCACGAGGGGCACCATCGTCCTCCCTGAGGCTGGCTCAGGGGCCATCCAGGGCTCCAGCACCACAGCCAGCTACAGTCCAGGACAGTCAACCTGTGACAGAGAGAAGGGCAGAGCCAATTAGCTGGTACCCACCAATATCTTATTGCCCACATGCCACCTCCTGGCCCCCACTCACCACCAAGACCGCCACTCATCGTCGTTGACCACCCAGAGCCTAGTTCAACAGATACCCACCCCTTGGACTGTGCGATGACCACCCAGACCTTCCGACCCCTGTGAAAACCCAGGCTCCTTATCGATCCCCTAGTGACTCCAAGGATAACCCACCAGTCACACTGTAGGGAGAGAGTACAAGAGGCCCCCAGGTCATTCTCTAAACGTTTACCGAGTAGGAGGCAGGGACTACTGAGACCAGAGGATGTATAGGGATGTTCCGTTGCAGACCTAGAATTTCCAACCTGCCTCCATAAGAGGACTGGGACAGGGAAACGGGGTCCGAGAGACACAGAGACACACAGGTGGAGACAGAGACCAAACAAAGCAAGACCGAGACGGAGTAGTCAGCAGACCCACAGAGGCCAGGGACTCCAGAGTCCCTGGGGTCTCCTGTTGCCCCTCCTCTCCCCAGCAGAGCCCGCAGGCTGGGCACAAGCCTCAGAGCACAGCCTTGGTCGTGGCAGACAAGATCCAGGTATCAGAGGCTTGGAGCCAAAGCCACAACCTGTCCGGGCTCACCAGGACATGCTCTGGACAAGTTGCACCCGCCCCGCCTGGTTACCCTCATCCTACCCAATTCCCACGGCACCTTCCCAGTCCTGGCCACTAGGGAAACCACAGGGAGGCCCTAGTGGCCAGGACTGGGGGTGCTGGACCCTAAGAGTCGACCTCACACCTCCTCGGCCCTTGCCCCAGTGGCCCAGAGCATATCAAGGGGTGGGGTGCCCTTGCTCACAACTGCCATCCGGGCTGAGCCAGGAACCTGGGCATGGGGAAGACCATTTGGGATTGCCTGAATGCCCCCAGGCCTTTGCTTACAGGGCTCCTCAGCTAGGTGTGCCCCCGCCGCCCACTCCACCCAGCACCAATGTGGAGCCCTCAGCATGGCCACACCAGACGGTACACATACACTGCTATCACTCTCCAGCCCCGGTGGCAAGCTCCCAAGGGTCTCTCTCCCATGGCTCCCTTTCAGGGGGCTTCTGGGGATCTGTGCCAGTGCCCAGCAGCTCTGCTTACACCTTGCTCTGGGCCAGGGGCTGATGCACAAAGCCCCTCATTAATGCTCTGGAGACACAACAGGGCGCAGAAGGGGAGTGAGTGATGGTGAACACACCTGGGGGCCCCACAGTGGTACCTACGGATTCTGGTGGGAGGGTGGGGATCAGACCCAGGTGGCTGCTAACCCACAACGGTAAGAATATTTGCAAGGAGGTGACAGGGCTGGTGAACAGGAAGAGGCTGGCCTCAAAGATGGCTCTGCTCCTCCCTGGAAATTAGACCCGTCTCAACTGGGACAGTCGAAGGTCATAAGATCAGAGGGCAGGAGGTGAGCAAAGGTGCTGGGACAAAGCAGGTACAACTGTGAAGTGAGGTAGGGGCTGAACACAAAGGGGAAAGGGTGGGAGATGTCCCTTGTCCCAAGATCTCACCGAAAGTCTGAGACAGGCTAAGCAACAAAAGCAAGCACACTGAAGCAGCATGGTGGGCATCCAGCCCTAGTTACACCATGCCTGGGCTTCCGCTCAGTGTGGCGAGACCAGGAGAGAGGAAGTCCCCAGCACCATGCCCCATACGGCCAACTTGGGACGGAGGACATGCATCACTAAGGCCCTGTCTGTCTGGGCTTTGTCATCACGGCACTGTCGTGCAGCAGTGCGACCAACAATAGAATTCAACTTCCCAGCAGCCATCAGGTGGTGAACTGCCTGGCCAGGGTGTCATGGGGGTATGGCCCCTTGATACAACCATCCTGCAGCTCCTGGTACACATATCAGCGGTGTGTTATACCAAAGGACAGAGGCAGAGGGGACTAGTACAGACATCACAGGGTGCAACAGTACGGTATTCACAGAGGTTTCACTCCCAGGTACAAGCAGCCAGGGTGTGAACCCTCCTCCCAGGGCAGACAACATGGGGGCATGACCCTCAGGAACACACACCATGGGGGACCTAGCTCCCTGGTATGGACGTAAAGGGGATGAAGCTACAGAGAAGAGACATTAGGGAGGTACAACTGCACAGCACAATCACCATGGGGTGAAACTCCCCAGTACAACGGTCACTGAGGCGTAATCCCCTGTAGCTGCCTCGGTACGGTAATCAGGGCAGTGCAACTCCCAGGGAGAGGCATCACGGAAGCGTAGCAGTCCTGTCCAGACATCATGTGAGTGTAGACAGACATCATGGGGGTGCAGCTGCCCGATGGACGTTATAGGGGTACGTTATCATAGAGGAATAACCCTGTTATACACATCATGGGGTGTCAGTCCCCGGTACAGCCATCAAGGGGGTGTTAATTCCAGAGCAGACATCATGTGGATGAGATTCTGCCCACGGGCGTCAGAGAAACTGGGCTTGCCTCTGGTAACCCCACCCCCACTGTAACAAAAACAAGTGGCCGTGACTTGGGGACCCCAGGGTCCTCCTGTGTATCTGGGTCTGGAGTGCCTAGGATACTGTTCAGATGCAGAAAGTAGGACAGACAGAGGTGAAGAAGTTGAAAACAACGACATTCCCTCCCCGAGAGCTCTTCCCGGCAGTCCATGGACACGAGGACACCCAGAGAGACGGGGAGACGCGGGGACACACAGACAGGGACACGTTCTCAGGGAACTACTCAGGCAACCACAGAGCTGTCCGGGCCCGGGCCTCTCCCTCACCAGCTCCTGGTGTGAGCAAGCTGCCTCCGCCCCAGACTCTGGGCACGCAGCCTGCCCTAGTGTCAGGCGGCGCAGGCCACTCCCAGCTCCAGGGCCCCGCATAGGAGGAGCCCTGGCTCCTGGGTCTGGCCTCCGTCTAGACGCTGGCCCTGCCCCCACCCCAGAGTGCTCAGGGTCACCTGTGGGGAGGTGGCGGGAGGGGAGCAGGGAGGTGGACCGACGCTAGCCTTGCTGGGGTAGCTGAGAACCTTCTGAATTCAGTGCGACAGCGTTAAGGGCAGAGCGTCCACTTCCGCCCACGGCTGGGTGAGTCTGGGCTCTCCACAGCCGAGATGAAAATACGGCCTGAGCACTTGCACACCCGCTCGCCTCTGGATTGCACCGCGGACCATCGGTTCTACCACCTGACGCACTCGGGCAGGAAAACAGCTCCATGCTGAACGATATTGTACAATATCATCAAATGTCATTTTTCTACACTCAGCATGGTTTTTTTTTTTTTTTAGCATGGTTTTAATATACCCTTTTTCTTTGCTACATCAGTGTAAAGCTGCCGACTGCCCTTTCTTGGGAAGAGCTGTCCTTTATTCTGAAATTACGTCCTTGGTGTTAAAATGTCCTTTCTTGTAGGAAGTGATGGTGATAGCAGATACCAGTTGTTGTTTTTTTTATAATGTCCTTACTTGGCAAGATAAAAAATTTTGCCAACCCCATGTCTGGCCCCCAAGTACTTTTGGAAACTGTACTGGTTTGTGAAACTGAAGAGCCTGGGAATCACTGCTCTGAGGGAAAAGGAAGGAGCAGGCCCCACACCAAGCCACAGGATTCGAATACAAACGTCACAGAAAGGCCTGTTACACAGAGGCTAGGTCACCGCCATGCGGCCCACCCAACCACCCCTGCCAGCCTCAGCGGGGGGCCCCCCAGGAGAGACCATGTGACGCCAAACATGCGGGGGGTGGTTCCCTGGCTGGAGAACATCTGGGATCATTCTGAGGCCTCCTCATGAATATGAAAACACAAATTGATTTGTTTCCCTTGGGCACGTGTTATTACTCACAAATATTAATTAGTCTCCAAATACCACCTGTTCCTATAGCCTCCTCCCTGCTTCCTCCTCAGGCCAGGACTCTGGCTCTCAGGAGGCTGGGGCCCCAAAATGGGCATCAGCAGAAGGAGGGGTATCCGGGGCCCCAAGGAGCGGCCGGCGAAGGGGAGAGGCCAGCGCTTGGGGCAGAGGAGCGGGAGAGCAGGCAGAGCCCCGAGCTGTTCATCTTCTAACCGGTGGGCAGCTAACCCTTTTGTCACGTCCCGGACACTTCACCACGTGGCACTGCAGCAGTGGCCGGGGAAGCGGAAACAGGGCTTGTTACACTTGGGAAGGGAAAACCAACATGTTTCCAACTCTCACCAAACCAACCACCAGATTACGACAGGAATAAATCAGTCTCAGCCGTGACCCCAGCTCTGGGAAGAGAGGCTGCGGCAGGCTGCCTTTGCTCCTCCAGCCAGTTGGCCAGAGTCTGTGAGCACAGCCAGGATCTGCCCACCCTCCCTCCCTCTCGAAGCTGGGACCTTACTTACCCTCTGGCAGCCCTCAGCTCTTTGGTCTCCCCTGCAAGAGGACGAGGAGCTTAGGAAGAGCATCCCAGAGTCTTGGGGGTGGGGCACAAGCTCCAGCAGAGGCTTAGCTCTGGGGACAGAAGACCAAGGGAGCCAGCAGAGGCACCTTCCTACAGCTAAAACCCCTAAGCCACCAGCCGTCCAGCCTCCTTCCTCTGGAGAGTGGAGCCTCCCTTGGGTTAATGTTCACCAACGTGGCTGCGTCTAGGCCTCTGCACCCACTCTTCTCTCTGTTGTAAAGAATGCCTCGTCCTGGCCTCAGCCACCTACTCACCCACCAGAACTCAGCTCCCGTGGCCTGTCACTGTGAATCTTCCCTGCGTGGCCCTCCCCAGTTTCCCAGGCTTGTACAGCACAGTGAAGGCGGCAAGAAGTGGTGCGCAACAGTGCTTCTCGACCCAGGGTGATTCTGCCCTGCTATGGGACATTAGGCGATGTCTGGAGACAGTTCTGACTGTCCCACGGGGATGGGGGAGTAGGTGCTACAGGCACAGTAGGAAGAAGCGAGAGATGATGCTAGACATCCTACAATAACGGGCCAGGCCCTACAACAAAGGGTTATCTGGTCCAAAATGTCAACAATACTGAGGTTGAGAAACCCTGATGCAGACGGCAAGATCCTTTGCCCATGTCACCTAAGGCCTGCTGCCCTGGTCCCTGCCCCAGAACTCAGTCCCTATGGGTACCCTGGGCCCCAATACCCCAGGTAGGCTTGACATATATTAGCCGTACCTAGGCCTCGGGATCTCACAGCGCCTTCCCCTCCCCCTCCAAGTCAGTCTTGCCTCCAGAGCTGGGCCGTACAGCACACCCCACCCCTACCCCTTCAACAGGCCATCAGCAAGTGGCCTCCCCAGAGGACAAAGGGCTCCAATTTCAGGCACCTTTTATGGTGAGACTGGGCTCCCAGGAAGGTCAGACTCATCATCTGAGGACAGCCAGGTGAAAGGTATCTCCACACCCACCCTCCCCATCTGACCTTTCCAACCTGTGACGCAGCCTTCCTGCCGCACCTTGGACATAGCCCCATAGCTCACCTCACCATGCACGGGGTCTGGCCCCCAGCAGATACCCAACACATGCTCATTTCCCTTCCACGCCCAGACCAGACCCATCTCTTCCACAGCCCTCTTCGCCAGCCATCATGCAGAACTGTCCAGTGGGCCCTACTGGGCCCTGAGCCAGAAGGCAGGGTGATGAACAAGACAGTCATGGGCTCTGTCTTCAAGGAGCTTACAGAGGATGGCCCAACCAGAACGCATCCTCCCCAATCCCACTCCTTCTCCAGGTCCCCATCTCCGTGACAAGCACCACCATGATCAACCACCCAAGCCAGCCAGGCCTCCTCAAATTCTCCCTTTTCCTCATCGCACGTATGTCACTGGTCAATACGTTTGAATCTGCCCTGGCTCCACCCCAACCACTGCCGTGTTAGGAAGACGTCATCAGCGCCCATGTCTCCGGTGGGCTTCCTGCCCCTGGTCACTCCCTTCCAGCCCATCCTGCAAACAAACAAAGGCCCCCTTTCAGCTTACAAAAATGCATATCTGATCAAGCCCCTCAGCTCTGTTTGCTTCTTTATCCCCCAGGAGACATGCAGATAATGTTTCATGAATGAACAAGCGAATGGGCAACGGGTAGATGAATGTGTGGACGTTGCTTCTCTGCTTAAGAACCCTCAGTGCCTTCACACCACCCTCAGGAGAGTCTACAGTCTTTAGCCTGACAACCAAGGCCCAGCACACTCTGACTCCAACCTAACTCCCCAACCTCATTCCCTGTAACTCCAACCCACACGTTCTGTGCTTCTAGCAGAGAGAAAGAAGTGGACCTCAAAGAGACAAAGAAGGATGGGCCCAGATCCTGTGAGTACCTTGCTCTTTCTACCGCAACCTACAGTTGAACGGAACAGTCTTTTCTACAGAAACATGGTGAATGGGAAGCATAGAGATCCTGGTGTAAGTCCTAGAATGTTACCCGGAAGCCTATTTCACACCTACAGCAGCTCACGAGCTGTATATCATTCCCCACCCACCTCCGTCACCCACTCTGGCCAGAAACCCGGGAGCCATCCTCGACACCTCCCCTCCCTCACGCCCCACATTCAACCCTTCACCATGTCCTGTCTACTTGGCTTCCCTAAATAACACTCAAATCCCTTCTCTCCACCTCCATCACCGCCTTCCTGGTCCAGGCCTCCATCACCTCTCTGCCACACGCACACTGGCTCATGTCACGCCACTAGTGACAACCCTTCCACAGCTCTCCACCGGCCTAAGTCAAAATCCAAGCTTCGGGCTTCCCTGGTGGTGCAGTGGTTAAGAATCTGCCTGCCACTGCACGGGACACGGGTTCGAGCGCTGGTCTGGGAAGATCCCACATGTCACGGAACAACTAAGCCTGCGTGCCACACAACTAAAGCCTGCGCGCTGCACAACTACTGAAGCTTGCACGCCTAGAGCCCGTGCTCCTCAACAGGAGAAGCCACTGCAATGAGAAGCCTGCGCGCCGCAACAAAGACGCGGCAACCAGAGAAAAGCTTGCGCACAGCAACGAAGACCCAACGCAGCCAAAAATAAATAAATAAAATAAAGTAAATTAAAAAAAAAAAATCCAAGCTTCTTGGCCTGGCCCTCGGCACCCCTGCCCGGCCACAACCTGGGGGACACTCACCAGGGCTCTGACTGCTCACGCCCGTCACTCTTGGACAACCAGCACTGAGGGCAGGGCACTGGGGCCTCCGCTCCTTCCTGGAAAGAGAGAAAAGGATAAGGAAACGTTAAGAATTTCATTACAGCAGAGCAGGTATTGACACAGAAAGATGTTCAAAATTTGCTGTTTACAAAGGGGGAAGAAAAAGCAGGTTATGGAACTGTTCCTGCAGGACGAGCCCCATTTAGAAAAATGCCCATCTCTTCACTTCATTTACTCACTTCTTCCATACTCCTGAGCACCTACTACGTGCCAGGCTTTCTGCCAGGCACCCTGCATATAGCCGTGAACAACACAGACCAAGTCCCTGACGTCAGCAGAAAAACTTGTGTCCAAACTCCTCAGCACCACCCTCCAGCACGGCAGTCGGCGCCACCCACCTCTGCAGCCCAACCTGGCCACGCTCCCTCTCACCAGCCAGCCAGCCAGCCGGCCTGCCCGAAAACTTCCTCTTCTGGTCCTCAAATGTGCCATCCTCATGCAGTCTCTCAGCCTTGCCCGGGCCCTATGCCACTGCCTGGACCGCACTCCTCACCTCTTCTAGCCAGTGACCCCTCGGATCTCAGAGCCAACAGCATTTTCCAGGATGTCCTGGACTACACGCCTGGACCTTGCCTTGGAGTGGTGACCACGACGTGATTGATATGATCTAGTTATTTACACAACTGCCGAGTGGCCGCTGAGTCACAACCGTAAGCTCAGCGCGTGCCGGCTCACCTCCGTGTCCCCAGCACCCAGCAGAGCGCCGGCACACAGTAGGTGCTCCATCAAGGTGTGCTGACTGAGCAGACGAACGCGCAAATGAGCTCGCAGAAAACAGCCCAGCCTGGGGGGACCGCGCCACACCCGCACAGCCTTCAAAGAAGCTTCACACGCAATATTTATTTTTGCCTCTCTGCTGCTCTATAATCTTTAAAATGAAGGTGTGCCACCGGACGCCTCCTCCACTGGCACACGCAGGGCGACAGAGCCCGGCACCTTCCTTCCAGGACAATTACTGAGCTCCCACCAGCGTGGGCCCCGTCCTGAGTCGGGGCAGGGGTCGGACACACCCACACCCTCTCACCTGGCACCTGGGAACCAGCCTCGCTTGAGACCGACCGCGTCTGCAACACAGGGGAGGTCCTCGTGCCTGAGCATGGCCAGGACAGGCCTGGCCAACCCACGACCACCCGCGCTGACCCTGCAGCCCACACCCTCCCCGGCCTCCATCACCCCTCCCCCCACAGCTCACAACCCAGGCGCAACGATGGCCGCTGGCTTCCGCCTCCCAGCCTCCCAGCCCCCCAGCTTCTCCGCAAAGTTCCCTGTGGCCTCCCCACTCCCAGCACACAGGCTGCCGGGCGGGTCTGGCCAGACAAACCAGCTTCCGTGTCCCAAACTCAAAGGCCCGTTTGTCCGGCGACGCCTGCCGGGGCCTCACAGGGCCAGATGTGAGGCTGTCAGCTCTACCGTTGCTCAGGGACCCTGGGGCAGAGGGGCAGAGTCTGAGGTAGAGAAGGGGGAGGGTCCCCCAAGCCAGTTGCCCTCCTGCCACGCCTGAGGCCACACCAGGAGCACTGGGCTTGGCACCTGGACCCAAGCTGAGCAGAAGCCACACCTGGATAGAGGGATGTGCCCCAGATGGCCTGGAGGTGGGTCAGGGAACAGACATAATAGGCACAGAACCCTGCACCTGGAAAGACCCTACAGCACAAAGAGGATTCTAGAAGAGCCAGATCAGCACCTGGAACCACCAGTGTCCCAAATAACCCAGGAGGGCAATCAGAACCACCTGTCAGAGTCACCAGCAGCAGCTCCCAGAAGCACCCCAGACACAGCAACAATCAGGGCTGCCGGGTGTGCCCAGGAGACCAACCAGAAAGCTACTCATGAACGGCCTGACCGGTACCGGACCCAAGTTAGGAATCACTGCTTGGCACCCACAAAGGCCTCATAAGGGGTGAGGTTGGCAGCCATGACCAAGATCAGGTAAGCAGGCCTTGGCACCAAGCCGGAGCTGGCCCCTGGCAGGGCTCTCCATCATTTGCCAAGCCTGGAACCTGGCCTGACAGCGGGACGAGGAGTAAGCTGAAATCTAGAGGAGCACGGACGCCCCTCTAGAGCAGCCCCCAGGCAGCCCTGGTAGCTGCACCAGAACAGTCCCCAGAAACAGCTAAAACACTGCCAAGGAGCCCAAACCATTGTTCTCAGATCTGGAGGTTGCGGACACAGAGTCTGGGTGCATCCGGACCTCAGAGGCAGACACCCCACTAGAGGGCCCAGGGCCCAGGGTGGGTAGGGGGGGACAGGGAACCCAACACAACAAAGCTGCTCCTTCTCAGAATCCCCTTCCACCCACTCCCAATGCGGGGTCTCTTCCCCAGGGCTTCATCCTCTAGTCTTCTCACACCAGCCCACCTGAAGGTCAAATACACCTGAGCAACACACACAATCCCAGCGATGACATGAGGGCTGAGGGCTGGGCACTTAGGTTAGGTTAGCCAGCTAACCAAGCTCAGAATCGCAGCTACTTGAGGTGAGCAGGTGTCCAAACCTTAGCAATGTCTAGTTTTGAAAGCCGCTCCCACTGAGATTCTGATGGGGATGGGTTTGCACCTCGCTCTTTGAGGATTATTACAATAACAACGGCTAACACTGAGACGGCAGTGCCTATTAGATGCCAGGCCCTATTCTAAGAACCTTCTGCACATTAACTTCAGTCCTCACAACAACCCTGTGAGACACGGAATTCTGTTATACCCACCTGACAAGTGGGAAAACTGATTTAGAGATGTTAAGCCTCTTGCTCCAGGTCACGCTGCTATTAAGCGGCGTTGAACCCAGCGGTCTGAAACTAGAGTCTGCGCTCCTCACCACTGAGGCTGTCTTCTCTTGAACACAGCTCTACACCCTCTCGTATAACTCTCCATCCTTCCTCTGGCGCAGACCTCTCTCCCCAACTCCAGATCCTCACACACAACCACCTCCTAAAAGTCCCCCACCCGACCCTCAAATGCTCCAAGCATCTCAAAAATAACATGTCCAACCCTGAGCTCATTCATTATCTGTGCCCCAAATCTACCTCTCATCCTCAAGTCCTCGGCTCAGTAAAGGCCTCACCCACTCACTCCCAGGAACCTGGACCCCTTCCTCTTCCTCACCCCCACATCCAATAAATCATCCTGCCCTAATAAATGTGCCTTCTAAATGGCTCCATGCTACCAAGCCACAATTCTCTCTCACCTGACTTACTTGTACCCTTCTCCTCACTGGGTATCCTGTCTCCATTTACTTCCCGTAGCCACAGAATCCTCTTCCAGAAGCATGAATCTGATCATAGCACGTTCCACACCACACACACACACACACACACACACACACACACACACACACACACACACACACACACACACACACACACACACACACCCTCAAGCTTTAATTCTTTGATATCTCCCTTTTGTGTTCTCACAGTAAAGTTACAGTAACTTAACAGGGCAACAGAGATCCTCTGTGATTTGCCGTATCTCTGAACATGCCACTAGTGATAAGATCTCTGAGTGTTTAGTCATACTGCCTAGAGTGCCCTTTCTTCAATTGGAAAACTCCTATTCATCCCTCAAAACGCAATTCAGATAGCCCGTTTTCTTGGTCTTCTTTGAGACTCATCTCTCCTTGACCTCTGAACTCTCCCCTGCCTCGTGGTGAACTCCCCCAATCTTGTAACCTCAGCTCAGAATTGCGGCTGCTTTAGGTGAGCTGTTGCTGAGCTCAACCTCAGCAGCTCCTAAGGGGTGGGCTGCCTCTTCTACACAGTTGTTAGTTCCACAGGAAGCACGGCAGCCTGGCTGAAAGTACCTAGACCAAAGTCTGGCACACACTCGGCAATCAATAAGAGGTTACTGAATTGCTCTGCCTTCCCATGATGCAATCTGTTCCCTCCGGGACCATAAGCTCCTCAAGGGCAGGGCCCTGGCTGCAAGCTTGGCCCAAGAACACAGCAGTGTCAGTCACATGGGAAGCGACCGCCACTGCTGCTGATACACTGCCACACAGTCCCCTTAGATTCTCACGACAGCCTTGGGAACTGGCCAGGGTTGGATTACCTCTCCCATTTTACAGGGGGTGAAACTGAGACTCAGGGAGGAAGGGATCTCCTCAAGTTCTCAAACTGGAAAATGAAGGGGCTGTAGTATGTGTCACAGCCTCTGTAGGAAGAGGTCTGGGCCCCATCTCCCTCTGACTAAGGGCCCTCAGTACTGGACTCCTACAGTTAGGACTGATGGGAGAAAGAGTGGAGGGAGCGCAGACAGCCAAGGCCAGCATTTTGCTACACATCAGTAACAATTCCCAAGAAAAGTAGCGAGTCTACTCTTACAGCAA
>NW_020173200.1:2232928-2234722 GCF_003031525.2 Neophocaena asiaeorientalis asiaeorientalis | reverse complement strand
CACCCCCCCACCCCAACCGGTTCACCAGCACCCAAATCCAGCCTCCTCTCCTAGAAGCCCTGGACACCACACCCACCCTCACTACATGCACAAGGTTGACAGGAGAGGAGGCCAGGAGCTGCAGGCGGAAGGAGGGAGGAAGGAATTGTATGAAAACAACTTCCTTGTTAAAGGAAATAAAAAAGGGAAGAGGAAGAGCAAGTGGAAAAGAACACAGAACTACAGAGACATTTCAAATGTCTCTGAGCAAGCGAAAAGTGCGTGCACACGATTCCCTGGTGGCGCAGTGGTTAAGAATCCGCCTGCCAATGCAGGGGACATGAGTTTGAGCCCTGGTCCGGGACGATCCCACATGCCGTGGAGCAACTAAGCCCATGCGCCACAACTACTGAGCCCGTGCGCCACAGCTACTGAAGCCCGTGCGCCACAGCTACTGAAGCCCGCACGCCTAGAACCCGTGCTCCACAACAAGAGAAGCCACCACAAGGGGAAGCCCACGCACCGCAACGAAGAGTAGCCCCCACTCGCCACAACTAGAGAAAGCCCGCGCACAGCAACGAAGACCCAACGCAGCCAAAAATAAATAAATAAACGTATTAAAAAAAAAAAGAAAAGAATGCATGAGACTGCAAGTGTGCACGCACCCTCCCTGGACTGTGCATAGGGGTGCAGTGAGAGCACACGCAAGCACACAGACCGGTAAATGGGTGTGCAAGCACAGCAGATTTCTGAGCTCTGGCTGCCATGCAGGCCCAAGTGTGCAAGTGTGAGGGCACTCAGGAGACAAGTGGATGTGGAGTGGGGGTGAGGGGTGGGAGGGTGAGCTGAGTGTGGAAATGAGAGGGCTGTGAGTGTGTGGCCTGGGCCTGGGGCTGCGGATGTGGAAGGCTGCGCCTGGGGAGGTACACCTGCTTCTTCTTGAAGCCCTGGGCTCATTCATATAATCAGTGAAAAACGGGGATTTTCCTGCCTCCTGAAGCAGGTGCTGATAAGGAGCCAAGCATAGAATTTCCCGAGATTTTCTGACAGAACCCTGCTCTGGATCCCAATGGATCCCTCATGCCTCTCAAAGGATCCCTTAGCAGATCTCCTTCCTTCTCAGGGGATCCCTCACCATTGAGGATCCCCCTGGAAGCATCAGCCGTTGATCCTTCTCCAGGCCTCACACCCCAACGCACTTCTCGGGATTCTCTGGCCAGATCCCGCACCAGGTCACTCTGGATCCCTGCCCCCATCTGCTCAGGAGCCGAAGTGGAGCCTTCATCACCAGCACGCAGCAGTCCATCCTCCCAGGCCTGCCCCGCTGCCCCCAGGGGAATCCAGAGGACGACCACCTCCTCCCTCCCCTCCTGCCAGCAGCCTCCCTTCCTTTTCACAGCTCAGACAGGTACCAGGCTCCCACCCACCAACCTGCTCCAACTCGGGGCCCTGCACTGGGGGTGGGGGGGTGTTGGAAACGGAAGAAAAACTAGCCCCTCCCCCACCCTGGGTGGAAGAACCAGAGGGGCAGCATTCCAGAGAAACGGTGAGGAGGCCAGCCAGCAGAGGGGCGGCAGAGACTCCAGTCAGTGGGAGACAGAGACACCAAGAGACCAACGAGAGACACGACAGAGACCCGGGAAGGGAGGCCCAGGGATGGGGGAGGGAGCACAGAGAGACCTGGGAAGAGAGAAAAGACACCCGGGGAGAGCACAGAGAGACCCGGGGAGAGAACACAGAGACCTGGCAAAGAGCACAGAGAGCCGGGAGAAAGAACACAGAGACCCAGGGAGAGAGAACAGGGAGCCAGAGAGA
>NW_020173200.1:2232035-2232610 GCF_003031525.2 Neophocaena asiaeorientalis asiaeorientalis | reverse complement strand
GGGGATAAGGCTGGGAGGCCGTGACACAGGGAGACAGAGATACAGAGACGTGGAAGGGCACAGAGACACACCGACACACGGAGGGAAACGGAGAAAGAAGCTGAGACAGGATCGTGGGCCAGCGATGAGGACCGCGGCACACACCAGGACGGGACGGGACGCGGGGCGGCGACTGAGTGAACTTTCCGGAGCGGGTCCGAGTGGACACGTCCTCACGGGACAGATCGCTCCAGGGCCTTCGGGTCGTGGCACCCGGGTGGGGGCGGGGACAGCCCAGCCCGGCCCCTCCCTCCCCAGCCCACGCCGGCGACCCCGCGGGGTGGAGATTCCAAACTCACGCCCCGCGCACCCCGGGACCGCACGTGCGCCCGAGCAGCGAGCGAGACGGGGGCGCGGCGGCTGCGGATCCCCCGCCGGCTGGGAGGGGGCGCCTGTGAGGCGGGGGCGCGGCCTGGACCCGCCCGGAGCTGGGGTGGCTGAGGGAGGTCGAGGGCCGCCCCCGGAGCGCGTCCGCGCCGGTAGTAGGGGGAGACGAGGCGGGACCCAGGAAGGGAAGCACGGATGCAAAAGGGAAA
>NW_020173200.1:2152652-2231977 GCF_003031525.2 Neophocaena asiaeorientalis asiaeorientalis | reverse complement strand
TGCCGCGTGCCCGCGCCCGCGCCCCTGCCCCTGCCGTGCGCGTCCCCGGCGCCGCCCCTCCCCTCGTGCACTCTCGCTCGTAGAGCTGCTGAGACGCGTAGGCCCGACGAGGCCTCAACCCAACCCCGAGCCTAAACCGACGCGGGCTCCAGTACCGAGCCGGAACCCCAAAATGAGCATGGACAGACCCAAACTCCCATACGAAGTCCGGATCCAGTTAGAGGCTCCCTGTCCAAATATGAACCTGATACTACTCTAGGATCCCATTCCCTCGATGTGAACCTGATACTGAGACCAGACCCACCCCCAAACTCAATAGTAAGTCCAAACCCCTAAATGTGCCCCGAAATTGGCTCAAGTAATAATTTCAATCCGAACCCCTATATTGACCTCAAATACCAATTCTGACTCTAAACCCCTTTACCACCTCTACTTGATAGTGACCCCATCACCAACCCTGGTCCTTAAATGGACCCCAGTACCAACGCTGAGCCCTGATCCCTGTATGAACCGTAAAGTCCAATGGCTCCCTTCTTATGGACCCCAGCACTCTTTTCTGAACCCCAAGCCTTACATAAACCTCTAATACTGCAGTCCTAATCCCAGGTCAACACCAACACCCTTTCTGAACTGGGATTGAGTCACCAGAAAAGGACCCTAATACAAATACCTCAAACCTCATCCATATGGGGGCCCATTTAAGACCCTACATTGACTCACCTCTAATGGTAATCTTGGAACCCAAGATTTATGAGAATGGCTTTGCAGAAACTCCACACAAATCCACTCAATCCCCATACTCACTCTCTACTTCTCTGACCCGATGTCAACCCCAGAGCCTGGCCAACACCTCAATATCTACACCAATTCCAACTGTGAACCTGAGTCACGTTGTGAGTTGGCCCCTGAGTTCAGGACTTGATAATGTCCCCCAAGCCTGATATAAACCTCAGTACTGAGTTTCTGACTCCTCATATCAAACTCAGATGCTGACCCTATAAATTTCTGGGCTAAACCAATAACTTACCTGAAGATTTATTCCAAGTCCTAACTCAGGAACTTGGTGAGCTCCAAACCAAGAGCCACACCTTGGCACCAAAGCCTCTGGCCCCAGACGTATCGTCCAGTCTGTGCCACACCAGCTGTCTCCTGCCTGCCCCCCTCATGAAAGACGGGGTGCCTACCCCTACTGCTCTAGGTAAGATGAGGACCCCTATGGGATCTCTGATCTATGGAGTCTCTGTGATACCACTGTGAGTCTGGAGGTTAGGTGAGAAAGTTTGGGAATTGTTGAGGCATCTGGACTTGGGGATCATAGTGTAATGTGCAGGGGAGGGGTAGAGATGGGGGCCTAGGGATCTGGGCTGAGGGGTCAAGTTCTGGTTATCACCTAATTCACTGCCTGCATTTGCCCTGGACTTGGATTTAGAAACGGTGCGTGTGCGCCCCCTGGTGCGTGAGAAGGGGATGGGACTGGCTCCAGTGATTCTGGGCAAACAATTAGATCCGGATTCCGGATGACAAACGGATCAAAAATGAACATTCCTAGTCCGTGGTTTTTTTATCCATTGGTAATTTTGGTGTACTGTGGAGGAGGCATTGCAAGTTTTGTGCATCTTTAGACGTTTTGGCCCGTTTTTCAGTATTGGAGTGGGTTTAGGCTTTCGGGGGGTGGGATTCTTCTAAATTTAAAAAAGTATGCTTTTTGGCCAGTGATACCTGCTCATTGCTGACTCGTGAAAACAGTTCCTCTTGGCTTCAATGGCCTACACTCTCCTCCCTGGCTACCGTTTCTCAATCTCTTTAACCATCTCCTGCTCCTCCCGAGGTCTATCCTAGGCCGTCCCTTCTTCCCCTCTGCCTCCTGTCCCTTGGACCATCTCTACCACCACCAACCAAATGCTGATGACTTCCAAATCTCTGTCTCCAGCGTGGGCCTTTCTTCTGAGCTCAGGACCCATATATCCAAGAGTCTTCTCTAGATCACTCCCCGGATGTTCGTCAGGTAAACTGAATTCACCCTCTCTCCTGCCCCAGATCTGCTGGCCTCCAGCAGTCCCATCTCAGGCAGCAACACCTCATTCACTCAGTCACTGGGCCAGAAACAGGGCATCTTCCCTCCTGCGCCCTCATCTAATGCAGCCTGCAAATCTTGAAATGTAAAAAGGGACTAGAGATCGTCCCAGAGGGAGATGGGCAGGAGTCGGGGATGGAGCGAGAAAGAGGGGGGGAGGGGAAGAGATGGGAGAGAGACAGAGGCAGAGAGCTTCTGACTTTTGGGTTTTGGTTCACACAAAATCAAGTTGGTCATAAAGTCTCTCACACATAAGTCATAAAAAACGCCCCTTAAGACTTACTCTGTGTTGAGTAGTGTCAGTACCCTGGAACCAATGGTACCTATTTAGAACCATCACTTCCTCCAGGGAGCCACCTCTAACCCCTGGCTGAGTTGAGGGCTTGCCTGCCCAAACTCTAAACACTGGGTGTCACCACCATCAGTATCTGTGTCTGTCCCCCCAGGCCCCACACCTTATAGGTTGTGGGTTCCTTGAGGGCAGGGCAGGAGGGATGAGCCTGCCTTGTCCACTGCCATATCCCAGGGCCAGTACTGGGCCCTGATACACCAAAGGTGCTCAGTACATATTTGTTAAAGGAATAAAAAGATAGCTTTTCCTCTTCTGTGCTCAGGGACCATCAGACATAAGTGACCAGGTGGGGAAAGCTTCCTGACCAAGCCTCAGAGCTCATCCACACCTGGGGCTTCTGTTGGCCTGGCATGCCCTGAGAGGGGCTTGTGGTGTTTGCTGACCTGTGTGCCTGCAGCCTGGGCCTCAGTGGGTCTGCAGCTCTGGCAGCCTAATTCCCTCTGTCCAGCACTGCCTAATCTGTGACCTAAATACTTGGAAGGCCCGTGGGCTAGGGGCCTTACACTCCTATAGCTGAAGTCAGCAGACCCACTCACTGCTGGGCCAACCAGCCTCCTGCTTCAACCCTCACAGGGACAGAGGGTTCTCAGAATCTCAAGCCATTGGTCTCTAACCCCCTGCTCACCCACCTTTCAGTACCACGTGTGGTCAGGTGTTTGCTGAGGTGGGGCGTGCGATTGGCTGCAAGCAGGCTGCCCAGATCTCAGCATGCCCAGCACCTGGAACTGGACACAAGGCCGAAGTAAAGGGACCAGAGGCCCAGGCCCTAGGGCCACACAGACAAGAGCCTCAGGTGGCTGGGCCTGTGAATGCCTGAGAGCCGTGGAAAGAGAGGAGCCACGGCTCTGTCCAGACGGCCAAACTCTGAGCTCGGGGTCCATGTGGACTCGACCCGCTGCTCTGCTCCTGGGCCTAGCGGGGAGGGAGGGCCTTGTGCTCATCTGTGAAGGCCGAGTGCTACCACATGGTAGATCTGTGTCTGTTGGGCTCCAGCCCCAGGGGGCAGGGTGAGGGGAGAGCCAGATGTCAGCTCCCACTCACTGTTTACCCTGTGTCCAGGTCCCAGGCCCACTGGACACTGCTCAAACTCATGACGTAAATACAACCCTTAGTCATCTCTTAGTTGGTCTAAATCAAATTAAATTCAGCTTGAGTCCCTGGCCCAGCAGATCTGTGAGAATTCCATATCACTCACAGCTCTCCTTCACCTCCCCTCCAATGGTCCAAGAACGCCAGGGGCTTGCACAGCCCCAAATTTGCTCAGTCTGTGCTCCTCTTTGCAGAGAAAGGCTGAGGTCTATTTCAGGCCGGCGCTGCCATTGCAGACATCAGTCGTCCCTGCTGTGGGCCTCCCACTATTTGTCCCCCACCTTCAGGGCCACTCCCCCATCCCTGGCTCTTTATGGGGGTCTCTCCGTAGACCCTCAAAGTTGCAGCCCTTAGACCTTGGCGTTTGCAGTCACACACAGCCATTTTCCTGGGGGGAGAGGGGTGCATGCCAGGGTGGGACGGGGAATGCCCGTCCTCCTGCCCATCTCTTCCATGATGGAGAATCAACTCCCTAAGACGCGGTGATGTTCTCCCTCTCAGCCCGTCAGAAAGAACTCAGACGCCAGCACCGCAAAACAGTCTGTGTACCATCTCAGGTGTGGAGTGGGAGGAAAAAGGCCCAGACCCTAGAATGCTAATGCCTTTCACTCCTTCCTGGTGAGTCACTATGTGGGGGGCGGGGGGTGTGAATGAGATAGGAGTTAATGTCTCAATAGAACACTCTGCCTATGACTTCCCCTCAAGCTTCTCTGAGAAAACAGAGGACATCTCCATCCCCCACTATCAAATCCACAAATCCACCCCATCTACTCCTTCCTCTCTCTCTCCCTCCTGAGATGTGCCCTGCCACGGCAGGGGCTGACCCCACCTGCCTCCTCTTTACTGTACCATTCCCATCGACTTGCAGTCATGCTCGAGTCTCTCCCATCCTAAAAAGTCCCCTCCCTGGACCCCACCGGCCTGTCCAGAGTGGGAGAGATGGAGCGTTTCTCTGTTCTCCTTCACAGCAAACCCAAGAGCTGTTGACACAGGGAGCCTCCCCCGTCCCGTCCCCTGTACACACTCAGTCCACTATGACACAGCTTTCGGGACCAACACCCCTCTGAAATTGCTCTTGACATGATGACTATTCACCTCCCTTTTGCCCAATCCAACGACCTTGCCTGTTTGCAGCTTAGTGGACCTCTCAGTGGCTTTTGCTACTTCAGTCCCTTCAGTGTCAGCACACACAGACCAGCTCCTGACCTCCTTGTCGAATCCCCATCTGCAGGCCACTGGGTCACCTGTTCACACCATCACCTGCTGGGCCTCGTCCCGTCCCTCACTGCACCACCTGCTCAGGTGACCTCAAGATGAGATAACTGTTGGGTCTCCTCAGACCTCTCCACTGTGGACCTCTCTGTGTTCTCCTAATGCATCTGCTCTCTCCTTCCATTGCTTTTCTTCTTGTCCCACCTGGATTTCAAGGCTTAACATTTTGATAACACTCTCGTCAATACCCCGAGCCCCTCTGCCTCTCTGCCTTTTGATCATATCTGTCTGGCAAGCCCCCAGCGCCAGATGAGCCCTCCTGTCTGCATTCTTGTGCTGTGCTCAAACAGCCAAGGAACTCCACAGGTCAGAGTGATGTTCCCATAAATCATAGCTGCTGACTGCATATGGGCCCTCGACATATTTCTCCCGTCAGCTTGGAACCCCTTCTCTGCAGTGGCTGTTTTCAACCTTCGCCGTTTTCTCTTTAAGCCTCCAACCAGCCCATTTCCTCCTTGCTGGCAGATGTGACCTCGACTGCTCCTTTACAGGATTAAAGCCACAGACAGAAACCTGCGCACCCCCGCCCCCACCACCCAGTTTCCTACTAACTCAGTCACACATCTCCCTACACCTGCCCCCTCTTCTGCTGCCTCAGAGGAAGTACCCCTCCTCCTATCTCAGGCCAGGGCTGCTGCCCATCCTTGACTCCCTAGCCCCTGCGGCTTCTCTATCCATTATCCTCTCCCTCTCTGAGCTCTCCTTCCCACCAACCTGCCCCTGCAACCTTAACCCTGGCTCCCTCCCCCACTGTTGGCCGTTGGGCACTCCTGTCCACTCCAACATTCAGTCTTATATTGCTTTCATCTTCCACAACTTCCCCAAAACATGATATTTGAGCTAGGACCTCCATGTCTCAAAACTGGATGGGCATCTTTCCCAGTATTCATCTTATTAGACCTCCTGATTATTCAACTCCTAAAACATTAGCTTCTTTGACTCCCTTGACACCGTACCCTCCTGGTTTGTCTCTTAACTCCTTGGTCTCCTTCTCAGTCTTCTTTGCAGGGTCACGCTCCTCCCTTAAATGCTGGTGTTCCTCAAGCCCATTCCTAGGCCTTTCCCCCTCTCACTGTGGACCCTCCCTGGTGATCTTATCCATGCTATAGCTTCAGTTACCGTTCATCTGCTGCTGATTCACACCTTTATGTCTCCAGCCTGGAGAACTTCCTGTCTAAGCTCCAGACCAGCGGGAGCCTAGCCAATGGCTTCATCATCTCCACCTCCATTTTTCAGAGGACCTCAACCGCAACACATCTGAGACCTAACTCGTGGTCCTCATTCTCTCACCTTCCCAGCGTTCTCTTTCTCAGTGGATGGTACCATTGTCCATCTAACAGGCAAGCCAGAATCTTAGGAACCATCACCAAATCCTGTTAATTTTACCTCCAAAGCATCTCTCTAATCTCCTGTTACCTATTACCTGGATTCCTACAGCGGCTCCTAATTGATCCTACTGTGTCTGCCCCGTCCTTATCCAGTCTTATCACGTCACTCACTCCCCTTTCAAAACCTTCTAATGACTTCCCATTGCTCCTGGGATAAAAAGCCAACCCATTAACAAGTACTAAACGCCCTCCCCTTGCCTCCAGCACCAGTCCAGCATCAGGCTCCCCGCTCCCCACTGCTCAGTGCCCTCCAGCTGCACTGGCTTCCTTTCAATTCCTCAAACACACATATGTGACCCCACCCATCCCAACCACCAGGCCTTTGCACATTCTTTCTAGAAGACTTTTCTACTCCATCACTTCACTTTTTAATTCACTCTTCACTTTTCGCTCAAGCATCATTTCCTTGGGGCAACCTTCCCTGATGTCGGTCAGGGTTGTTTGTTACACATTCTTACTGTGTCCTGTTTCTTCCATATATAATTATATTACATACATATCTCTCTGAGCCCCTCACCCTGTGTGGGAGGTGGGTGGAGTCCATGGGGGTTCCAGGCCATGTGGGCATTGGGATTCATAAGCGTCGTGGGGGACTTCCCTGGTGGTCCAGTGGCTAAGGCTCTGTGCTCCCAAGGCAGGGGACCCGGGTTTGATCCCTGGTCAGGGAACTAGATACGACATGCCATAACTAAGAGTTCTCATGCCACAACTAAAGATCCCGCATGCCGCAAAGAAGATCCCGCACGTGGCAACTAAGGTCCCACGTGCCGCATCTAAGACCCGGTGCAGCCAAATAAATAAATAAATATAAAAAAAGTAAGTGTAGTGGGGGCTTCTGACCAGGGGCTTGGAGCTGCACAGGTGTATATCATGGACACCTCCATGTTTCCAGGGGCTCCCCACAAGCTGCCAATGACACTGGATGTCCCAGGCTGAACTGGCCCCAGTCAGGACAGACCAGTTGCGGGGCAGGCCGGCATTTGGAGACATACAGACCTGGTCTGAATTATACCTGTGGCACTTACTAGCTATCTGGTCTTGGGCAAATTACTTCTCTGCCTAAGCCTCACTTTCCTCTTCTGTAAAAAGGGGATACTACTTACTTTGCAGCGTTGTAAAACTGACATAAAATTGTGTTTGTAAAGAGCTTCATCTGCGCGTCACATCACAGGTTCTTGAAAATAGAAGGTATTTGATGATTATTAGAATTAGCATAATCAAGCCTCTAAAAGCATCGGTTTGGAGGACCATTTAAAAGCTAATCCCACTGGGTCCCATATCCTGGTAATCCTCAGCTACTGTCTGAATGAGAGCCAGCTTCATCATTCATCAACCTCCTTCTGCACTTCGTCCCCCCCTCATCCAACTTTTCACTGCTCCCTCCCCAGCCTTTCCCTGTAGCCCTCTGTATACCCTCAGCCTCTTCAGAAGTCCTTCCTCCAATTCCTGCCTCACTGAGGACCCAGCAACTATCTCCAGGGAAGCTGCCATTCTCCACAAGTGCAGAGTAAAGAGGCGGGGGCAGAGCCTTCCCTCTCACAAAAGCCACTCCCAGATCATATTCCTTCAGCCTCTCAGAAAAATTCCTGCTCATTTAAGGTTCACGCCATCTGGCTCTTGAAATTCATTGATTCAACCAAGATTTATTGAGTGCTTTTTCCTCTTTCTCTACTCTACCTTCTTTCTGAAAGGGCTTGGGTGACATTAAAAACATGTAATATAAGATGCTTGGTACATAGTAGGACTCTCTTATGCTTGTGAATAAATGAATACATTTAAAAATGTTACATAGGGCTTCCCTGGTGGCGCAGTGGTTGAGAGTCCGCCTGCCGATGCAGCGGACGCGGGTTCGTGCCCCTGTCCGGGAAGATCCCACATGCCGCGGAGCGGCTGGGCCCGTGAACCATGGCCGCTGAGCCTGCGCGTCTGGAGCCTGTGCTCTGCAACAGGAGAGGCCACGACAGTGAGAGGCCCGCATACTGCAAAAAAACAAAACAAAACAAAAAGTTACATAGAAGTTCCCCTCTCCCCAATCCCCCCTTCAGAGGTTTCATCTAACATAAACAGACAAGTAGAAGGTTCAGTCTTAGACCTCCCTTGAGTTGTTCCATTAGAAGCTGGTGCACCGTTTTAAATGTTCTTCTAGGCTCTGCAGGGGATCACATCTCATAATGCTAGTAGTCACCACCTGGAGCCTGGGATGTAGATAACTCAAGAACACTTTGCTTCCTCCCCTTGAACCTCAACAAAGAGGTGGGAGGTGGAGCAAGCCCCCTGCCCCTTCACCACGGCAACGTTACATGAGGCTGAGTTGCCATATGTGACCTGCTCTAATGCAGGGAAGGGCAGCTTAAAAGAATTACAATTACAGCTGGGTAATAACTAGGAGTTTCCCTGAGACCAGAGAGAAAAGTATCTCAGGAATCAAATGCTGGACTTCCCTGGCCATCCACTGGTTAAGAAAACTCCGTGCTTCCACTGCAGTGGATGGGGGTTCTATCCCTGGTCCAGGAACTAAGATCCCGCATGCCGCGTGGCACAGCCCCTCAAAAAAAAAAAAGGAAAAAGAAAAAAAAATCAAATGCTAACTTCACTCTCCTGCCCTCCTTTACACAGGTTTTCTCTAAACTGCATCCTTCATCAGCTCTCCCTTGCAGCTGAGAAAATCCCTTCCTTCCCCACCAGGATGGGGGTGTAACTCCCTGGATCTCTTCCCTTCCCCCATTCAGTTCCCCAAGATAACTCCTGAGTCATATCTGCAGACTTCATCAAGTTGATCAGTAATGCTCAAATTGATACCTCCTCCCAAAGATTATTCTTGTGGGGAAGGGCTTTGGCATTCTAATTCCCATTCTTTAAGGTGGGTTTCTTTTCTTCAAGGGCCCTGGTCCAGGAAGATCCCACATGCCACAAAGCAACTCAGCCCATGCACCACAACTACTGAGCCTGCGCTCTAGAACCCACGTGCCACAGCTACTGAAGCCCGTGCGCCTAGAGCCTGTGCTCCGCAACAAGAGAAGCCACTGCAATGATAAGTCCGTGCACCACAACGAAGAGTAGCCCCCACTCGCCACAACTAGGGAGAAGCCCGCGCACAGCAATGAAGACCCAACACAGCCCAAAAAATAAATAAATAAATAAAATGAAAATATTCTTTTCAATATTCATTATCCGTACTGGTTTCCTTACATACTGAAGTTGCTAAACAAATACATTCATACCCATAGCTCAAAGATTTTACTTCTTAGGTCTAGTACATTCTGAAACCATATTGAGAAAGGAAATAATTCCTAAACAGCCTCATAATTAGCATCGTGTCTTCCCTTTGCCCTGGGAATCAGTAAATCCGATTATTGTGGCAAGGCTAGAATGTCTGTGCCTTTCTTGATCCCCATTGGGATTTGTTTGAATAAGAATATGGTCATAGTCCCTTTAATGATTTCTCAGTGATTTTCACAAGCGAGAATTTGATGGCTTGATTTTAGGATGCCTCAATTATATTCTTGCCAAGAGCTAATATCAATCTGGGGAAAGAGAAGGGGGTTGGCCTATTCTCCCAGTTAAATAAAATTGAAGTATATGAAGAGGCTGGAAAAAAAGAAGAAACCCAAAACAAGGACAGTAAACAAGACAGTGTGATATTGGCATAAGGATAGACCTACAAATCAATGGAACAGACTTGAGAGCCCAGAAATTAACCCTTACATTTATGGTCAATTGATTTTGACAAAGGTGCCAAGATAATTCGATGGGGGAAAGGATTGTCTTTTCAACAAATGGTTCTAGGACAATTGGATACCCACATGCAAAAATATGAATTTAGACTCTTGTCTGATGCCATATGCAAAAACTAACTCAAAATGGGTCATAGACCAAAATGTAAGAGCTAAAACTATAAAACTGTTAGAAGAAAACATAGGAGTAAATCTTCAGGATTTGGGGTTAGGAAGAGTTTTTAGATATGACACTAAAACACAAGCAATATAAGAAAAAATAATAAATTGGGCTTCACAAAAATTAAAAACTTTTCAATTCAGAAAACACCATTAAGAAAGTGAAAACATGGGCTTCCCTGGTGGCGTAGTGGTTAAGAATCTGTCTGCCAATGCAGGGGACACGGGTTCGAGCCCTGGTCCTGGAAGATCCCACATGCCACGGAGCACCTAAGCCAGTGAGCCACAACTACTGAAGCCCGCACGCCTAGAATCCATGCTCCACAATGAGAAGCCTCCGCACAGCAAAGAAGAGTAGCCCCCGCTCTCTGCGACTAGAGAAAGCCCATGCGCAGCAATGAAGAACCAACGTAGCTAAAAATAAAAAAGATTAAAAAAAAAAAGTGAAAACAAGTCACAGACTAGGAGAAAATATTTGTAAATCTCATGCCCGATAAGAGAAATTGTATCTAGAAAACGTAAAGAACTCTTAAAACTCAATAATAAGACAAATAACTCAATTTAAAAATGGGCAAGGGGGCTTCCCTGGTGGCGCAGTGGTTAAGAATCCGCTTGCTGATGCAGGGGACACAGGTGTGATTCCTGGTTCGGGAAGATCCCACATGTCGTGGAGCAACTAAGCACGTGTGCAACAACTACTGAGCCTGCACTCTAGAGCCTGCGAGCCACAACTACTGAAGCCTGCACGCCTAGAGCCCGTGCTCTGCAACAAGAGAAGCCACCGCAGTGAGAAGCCCACACATCGCAACAAAGAGTAGCCCCCGCTCGCCACAACTAGAGAAAGCCCGTGCACAGCAATGAAGACCCAGCGCACCCAAAAATAAATAAAATAAAAAATTTTTTTAAATGGGCAAAGAATTGAACAGACATTTCACCAAAGAAGGCATATGAATGGCCAATAAGCACATAAAAAGATGCTCATCATTCGTTGTTAGAGAAATGCAAATTAAAACCACAATGAGATAGCACTACACATCAACTACAATGGCTGTGAACTAGAGTCCCGCGTACCGCAAAAAAAAAAAAAAACACAGTCAAGTAACAAGTGTTGATGAGGATGTGGAGAAACTAGAGTCTTCACACATTACTTGTGGGAACATGAAATAGTGCAGCACTTGGGAAAACAGTTTGAGATTCTTTCTTTTTTTTTTAGAGAAGATGATGGGGGTAGGAGTTTATTAATTAATTTATTTATTTTTGCTGTGTTGGGTTTTCGTTTCTGTGCGAGGGCTTTCTCTAGTTGTGGCAAGCGGGGGTCACACTTCATTGCGGTGTGCGGGCCTCTCACTATCGCGGCCTCTCTTGTTGCCGAGCACAGGCTCCAGACGCGCAGGCTCAGTAATTGTGGCTCACGGGGCTAGTTGCTCCGGGCCTAGTTGCTCCGCGGCATGTGGGATCCTCCCAGACCAGGGCTCAAACCCGTGTCCCCTGCATTAGCAGGCAGACGCTCAACCACTGCGCCACCAGGGAAGCCCCAGTTTGAGATTCTTAACACAAATTTACCATGGACCCAACAATTTCACTTCAGGGTAACAGCCCTAGAGAAATGAAAACATATGTCCACAGAACATATATGTGAAAGTTCATAGCAGCAGTATTCACAACAGCCAAAAAGTAGAAACAACCCAAATGTTTATCAACTGGTGAGTGGATAAACAGAATGTAGTCTACCTGCACAGTAGAATACTACTTGGCAATAAAAAGGAATAAAGTACTAATAGATTCTACAGATGAACTTCAAAAACATTATACTCAGTGAAAGAAGCCAAAGATCACATATTATATGAATCCATGTATATAAAAAGTCCAGAAAAAACAAGCCTACAGAAACAGAGAGTAGATTAGTGGTTGCCGGTGGGAATGTGGAGTGACTAGAAATGAGCGCAAGGATTCTTTTCGAGGTGATGGGAATGTTTTGTGGCCATAGTTGCACAATTCTGTAAATTTACTAAGAAGCATTTAACGCTACACACACACACACACACACACACAGTGAAGAAAGAGAAAAATTATAGCTGGGTAATAACTGGGATTTTCCCTGAGACCAGAGAGAAAAGTATCTCAAGAATCAAATGAGGGTTTCACTCTCCTACCCTCCTTTATACAGGTTTTCTCTGAACTGCATCCTTCGTCAACTCCCCCTTGCAACACAGAAAATCCCTTACTTCCCCACTGGGATGGGGGTCTAACTCCCTAGATCCCTTCCCTTCCCCCATTCAGTTCCCCAGGATAACTTGTAAGTCATGTCTGCAGCCTTCAGCAAGTTGATCAGTAATGCTCAAGTTGGCACCTCCTCCCAAAGATTATTCTTGTGGGGAAGGGTGTTGACATGCTACATCCCATCCCATACAAGACAACAAGGTAGGAAAAAAATAATGGAACTGAGGGTGATGCTAGTATCCAAGGGTACATAAGGTAGAGGTGGGCTCTAAATTTGGCTGTGCTTTCTGACAGCCAAAGGGGAAAAGGAAACAAAACAAGACTAACTGTTAAGAGCAGCTTTGCCTCTTCAGTTCCTTAGACCTGAGAAAATTTTTTCCTAGTGAGCGGGCAATATAGGAACCAGTCAACATCCTGTGGAGTCTTCTTTGACAGTTTCCTAGAACATCCCTCATTGTCATTGGTGGAATTAGGCTAGAGTTGTGCTGCCCAATGTGGTAGCCAGAGTTGCACGTGGCCATTGAAATCAAAATTAAGTAGAATTAGAAATTTCATTTCTCCGTTACCCGAGCCACATCCCAAGTGCCCAGGAGCCACCTGGGCTGGTGGCTACCATATTGGACGGTGCATCTATAGAGCATTTCCATCCCTGCAGAAAGTTCTACTGGGTGGTGCTAGGCTAGAGAGTTTAGTAAAAACAAATAAAAGTTTAGAGTTCAATAGAGAACAAACGTATGGACACCAAGGGGGGAAAGGCGGGGGTGGGATGAATTGGGAGATTGGGATTGACATATATACACTACTGATACTATGTATAAAATAGACAACTAATGAGAACCTACTGTATAGCTCAGGGAACTCTACTCAGTGCTCTGCTGTGACCTAACTGCCAAGGAAATCCAAAAAAGAGGGGATATACATATACGTATAGCTGATTCACTTTGCTGTACAGTAGAAACCAACACAACATTGTAAAGCAACTGTACTCCAATAAAAATTAATTTAAAAAGAGTTTGGAGTTCAGAATGTGGGTGAGAGTGATTCTGTCCCAACCTTGGCATGGATGGAACTCTTCAATCTGCTTTCATAACATCACACATTGAGAACAGGGGGAAAAAGATGGGTTGGGGATAAGAGTGGAAATTGTATTTAAAAAAAATAGGAACCAGTTTAACATAGATATGTTTTGACTTTTTCTAACTTTTGAATGGGGAGTGGTGGGATAAACTCGGTCCCCCAGGGTCACTCTCCTTTGGGGAACAACATTTGGCTAGTTTAGCTGTTCGGCTAACGACTGGGCTTCTGTTTCACAAAGCACCCTTTGGCTGGCTTCTCTTTGCTGAGTGGTATGTTCAGGCTGACAGGATTTTGATATACAGGGCAGGGAAGGGAGGTCAGGCTGGCAGGGAGAGGCTGAAATGTGGATGGATGGGGGTAGAAGGGGTGAGTGTGGGTTCTGCCGTGAGGACAGGTGCTAAAGGAGTGAGGACCCAAGGGGATTTTGCTGTGCATGAATGAAGAGAAAGGTCATGCACCTTTCTCTTCAGTGCTCCAAGAAACTTTTGGTCACATGGGAGTTGGGTTTGTATTTGGGGAGATTTCATGGTGTGCAGAGACCAACTTCCTGTCTGGCAGAAGGTGGCAGAAGCAGTGGCTTTGGGAGATCCAGTCACGTGGGGGTTAAAGGCTGGGTCTCGACCGGGATTCTTTTACCCGATGGGTGGTTCTTACCTGCATCTTGGATTAAATCATTCTTCTCAAACTCCAGACTCCAACCTCACTCTGACTGCCAAGCTTGCAGATTTATGGCACCAAGAAATGAAGATTGATCAGGCCTGAGCTGTAATGAAGTTTGGAATCCCATCTCAAAGTCAGGGGGAAATTGTGGAAACCACTCTGAGATAGAAATGACAACTGTGGTGGCACAAGGTCCTCTCTGGGCCCATATATGCCTTCCTGAAGCATGAGACATATAAAGGCCTGAGTGACCAAAAGGGCGTGTGGCCGTGTGACTCCTGACCAAAGAGACAAGAGCTCTTTGTACATAACAACACGCAGGCCAGGTGCCAAGAGGAGATTGCAATGGTGGTAGGAAGTCTTTCTTTCTTGATATTCTCCCAACCAACGGCCCCCACCTGCACCCCACTCCTACTCATCTGGAGTAAAACCACAGAACTGAACCACTGACAGCTTGAACCAGAGCTCAAGGAGGCAGGTTCCTGCACCGGGGAAGGAAAGACAAGACACAAACGGGTGAAGCCAGAGAAGAGAGAGACAGGGTTCAGGAGAGGGTTTTCTTCCTCCCAGTGTCAAGAGGGTGGTGGTTTGGGGTGCGCTGAGAGCCTGCACGAAAAGGCCCTTGCCGACTGTGCCGCTATTAGGGTCCAGCCATTCTTGAAAGTTCTCTGGATACACTGTACAGATTGGAAGAAAAACTCAAGTCGGAAGTCAACAATGATTTTAGTGCTTTAGGTATGTGCCCTTTCTAATAGTACAGTCGTTTACAGTAAGCTCTACTTCTCCCTCGCTTCCACGTTTACAGAGTCGTGTTGAGTAGTGTCGGTGAAAACCACCCAGAAGTATCGACCGAGGCTGGCAACCTCACCATGCTACTGTTCATCCCAAGTTCCCCACTGCGGTATCCTAGGAACCAACGGTAAGGAATGTACTGAGGAAAAAAGGGCATCCAGCAATGGAAGGAAGAAGAAGAGAGACCCGGGGTGGGGCCAGCGGCGGGGTAGGGGCGGGGGAGCGAGAGGTTACAGTCACACCTGGCTCCAGAGTGGCTGGAGGGTGTAATTGTTGAGCACGGATGGTTCAACCAGGCAGCCCCAGACAACGTCTAGGGGAGGCAGCCGTGCAGGGAGCTGTGTGCACATGTATGATCTGAGCACGTCTGGAGCGACAGATGCAAACAGTGTCACTAAGGAAGCGCGTGATGATCCACTGCCATTCTCCAAGGCTAGGGCCAAAAGAAATGAGGAAGCATTGGTATGTGATGGGAATCACGAATCCTGTATATTTCAAGTTATTAGTGGTTTCACCAACATACGTAATTGTCCCAGGGATATAGGATACCTTTTTTTTTTTTTTTTTTTTGTGGTACGTGGGCCTCTCACTGTTGTGGCCTCTCCCGTTGCGGAGCACAGGCTCCGGATGCACAGGCTCAGCAGGCATGCCTCACGGGCCCAGCCGCTCCGCGGCATGTGGGATCCTCCCAGACCAGGGCATGAACCCGTGTCCCCTGCATCGGCAGGCGGACTCTCAACCACTGCGCCACTAGGGAAGCCCCCTAGGATACCTTTTATTTTGTTTAGATGGAGAGGGAGAATCCAGGAGCTCACACTAGGTCCCTCCTGTGAAAAAAGCTCTTCATCCATCCAGGGCAGGGATCTGGGTGGGGGTCAGGAGCTGCTGGAGCTCTGGGTCCCGGCTACACCTGAGGGGAATGACTGCAGATAGTGTCGGGGCCTCACTGGGGCTTCTGTGAGGTGGACTCAGGTTCAGATCTCCATTTGCCCCCAGCCCCACACACTCCCACTCTAACCAGTGGACCTACTGGTATCAGGAGCTCTGGGAATCAATGTTAGGTCAGTGCCGATGCCCAGCGATCTCTAAAATATCTGGGGTAGCCACAGGCCCTGAAAGAGGGCAGGGTACTCAGAACCCCAGGGATCAGCTACTCTGTGCTCCTGGATGACCCTGCTGACCCACCTGACCGGCCTCCCTCACCACTCCTCCTTGGAAGGTACATTAGTCAGGATTCTTTCCATTGCACATGGCAGAGAAAGTACAATGCATTGGTCTGTGTGACTGAAAAGTCCAGGGTGTGGAAGAAAAAGTTTAAATTCTGCATTGTGTTTTTAATGTGAGTTGGCTATAATTAGTACTTGTTTTTCTTACATAATTTCTGCAAGGGGGAAAAAGCTTACACATTGTTTTTCCAAATGACAAGAAACTCTACCATACTTACACTGCTGGTTGGTTTAAATAAAACAAAAGCACTGAAGTCATACTCAGCAGGTTAAACATTACAAGGTTGATGGAAAGTTCAATTTCCTATAACAAACTTACAATGAGTAAGTACAATTTCCTACAATAAACAAGCATCATAGTCTCAAGGTGAAGGGTTATAAAACAATAAACGATTGTAGTTAGAATCGAATTTTATAGGAGAACTTCTTGCATACAAACTACTCAGTATCACCATGACAAGATATAAAATAAGAATAAATGTAATTTGAAATAAGATCTTAACTCCATATGGTTAATATTCTCTCTCCCTCCCTCCCTCTCCCCCCCTCTCTTTCTCTCTATGTATTCCTTGTACCTTTCAACTTACTCCTAATCTTTGCCACACAAAAATTATATCCAGCCCAATGCTTTGCCTTCTCAAAAGCCCTCATGGCAATAACTTCTCATTCTCTCAAGATTCCTTATTTGTTGTTTCAACTACATTTCTAAACATACATGAAATAAGAGATTGGGGGCTTATAATATTTTATTTCCTCAAAGGATTGATACTCAGACATGGTTGGGTCCAGGGGCTCAAATATGGTCATCAAAGTGCTCTCTTTCTCTGTCTCTGTCTGTGTCTCTCTTCATCTCTCATCTCTACTTGATCTCTGGTTCAGCTGACTTGTTGGCTTCATTCTCTTCTACTGTAGAATTTTTCCTCCATGGGGACAGTGAAATGGCCACAGGTGGCTCCAGCTTGAACTCTCAGAAAAGGAGGGAGCATTTTCTTGATGGAGCTGACAGAAAACTCTCAGGGAAGTGTCAGGTTGGCCAACTTGGCTATGTGCCCATCCCTGAACTAATCACTAAGGCTAGTGAAATGGAATGATCTGCAGGCCTGTGTCACATACCCATCTCTGGGCTCTGGGACTGGGGACTGAGTGGGGCTCAGTGCCACCTAAACCACGTGGAATTAGAGGGGGGATGGTTCCCTGCAGGAAAGTATGCCAGGCAGACAGACAACCTTGGTCTAGGAAAGAAGATGGAAGATGATGTAATATTGGGTCTATGGGAATAATAAAACTGTGACACTGCTCATCAAAGCCCACCTGGCAGTGAGGCCCAAGACCCCATTAACAGACTACAGAGTTTTTAATGCTGAAGTGGATCACCAAGAATACATTTAAGCAGTATGACTACGGTGTACCCTTCCTGGCATGGGTTGCTACCTGCCTCATTTTCCAGTACCGAATTGGGTATGAAGAGGTAAGCTGGACGGAAGCTCCGGGGGCCTGTAATTCCAGCATTGTCATCTGCTGTGAAGGTGCAGCTGCTACATTGCAAAGGTCATGTTCTCAGGTCGCTGAGACCATCTTTAATGAGGGAGTGTAGGCCATTTGGAATGGCAAAGGGGTCTGGAAAAGAGGCTTGGCTGACGGCCTGGGGCAACCCTCAGAAGCTGTACTTACAACCTTGAATTACATAACCCAACTGTGCCTCCCCAGATGGAGGTGGGGAGTCAGCAAAGAGCTCTGCCAGGAAGTGAGCTGTGGTTGACAGTGAAGGGGAAGAAGTGGATCCTTCTAGCAGGGAGGGTATGAAGCTCCTCCTATGGCCCAAATGTCCTACTCTAGGACATCGCCCCGATTATCAGGTATCACACAGAATCCTGTGTGCCTCGTAAATGGACCGTGGAAGCAGTTGGTACAGTTTCAAAAAGGCTGCCCCACAGCACTGAGGTCCATGCATGATGACACTGGGCCTTGGGGAGGGAACAGATGCTGGGGCTAATTAGGGCATGCTCCTCTGGCCCATGACGGCAGAGGACATCCAAATAAAGTGGGACAGATGTGCCCAGTGCATTACGTGTACAACATTGCTTCCCGACCAGCCTATCTGGAGAGGACTCAGAGTGGCACGCTCTTAGAAATGGTGTACTTTGACAGTTGTCTTCTGAAACTGGAGAGTCAAAATTGGGATGGCACAGTTCCTCCCATGCCCGGGCATCCCACCAGGGATCCAGAAGCATCCTCTAGGCAGGGGTGTGGTGGGAGAAGTTCTCAGTTTGTGCATTTCCTGTCTTTTTACATCCTCACCAAGAAATTGTGAGATTTTTGGGAATCCTTTTACTAGCAGAATTGTAATTGGCAAGGCTAGGGCCACTCCCTGAAATGGACCCCAACCCAAAGGGGTTCCACAGAACTTCACTAAACATGCATGGAAGGTTCTATCCAGATCAACAGTGGCAGCGGTGCTGGGGTGCAGATGCTCTAATCCATGCCAAGCCCTGGGAACACTGCTGCTGGTGGCACTCCATCGTGATAGTTGCGCTGGAGCCATGGCCACTGATGGATCTCATTTGGGGCTTGACAACAAGGGGCCACACAGGGACAGTCTCACTCAGTATGCCACCAATCTGAAGGATAAGCTCCAGGTGGCTGATGGTTTGTCACCACGGTGGCTTGGTGGAACGCAGCACAGAAAACAAGATCGGAGCCCGCAGAGCAGACATCTGTTGTTTTGGCCTGCTCAGAAGCCACTTATCCTTCTTCCAGGGATCACACTCCACTTTTCACTTAGGGAACCACACCTCAGCCACTCTCAGTCTGTGTAGTTTAGGGATCAGGGACTAGGGGAACTCACCACAACCATCAGCTAAGAGATAAAGGTAGATTCCTGATGATATTAAGTCAGGGGTTGGCAAAGTTATCTACAAAAAGCCAGTAGTAAATATTTTCAGTTTTGTGGGCCATAGGTCTCTGTTGTAACTACTCAGCTCTTTGGTTGTAGACTGAAAGCCACCATAGATAACATGTAAACAAATAAGCATGGCTGTGTTTCAATACCAAGGTATTTATAAAACAGGTGGCAGGCCAGGCCAGATGTGGCTTACAGGCAGTAGTTTATCAACCCTTTGTTTAAGTACCTGGATCCAGCTGAGCCTGAAGCTAACTGCCCTTGTGATTTTTCAGTTAATGAACCAATACATTCCCCTTTTATTTAAAGCAATTTGAGCTGGTATTCTTGTCGACACGATGGTGAGGTTTCTTACTAATTTACCCAGGTACAGAGCCAGGGTTGCAGACTGGAGACGGGGTTTCACAATGGATCTGGTGACCCCAGGTAGGCAGGAGACAGCTTAGCACTTAAGGAAACCCCATGTCTGACAGGGGACTGGTCAGGATGCCTGACTGTTTATAATATGCAGCCACAGGGCAGGGCTGTTAACATTGTGTATCCAAGCAAACTCCCACCCAAGGGAGACCTGGAAGGGTGGCAGTCTACCTGCCTGAGGACTCTGACCATAACCCCATGATCGGTGGAGCAGGAAGGGCCCTAATGAGGCTGAGGAGAAGCCAGCCCTCTCTCTTGGTGAGGAGTGGGTAGGAGACGAATGTGAGGAGGATGACGAGGATGGGAAGGACGCCTGATGACCATTTGGCAGGGGATCCTAGTGACGCCTTGATCCCGGACACCTACTCCTCTCCACGGGGATGCGGGAAGCCCTCTTCACAACACTTAATCTGGAGATAGCAGACGATAAGGAAGAAGAAAAGAGTATCACGAAGGGAGGGGTGGTGGGTGGAGAGCTTGGGCGCTGGAGCAGATGGGCAAGGGGAAACCTACCAGTCACTCAGTTGATGGATTAGAGGGTGGTTTTGCCCAAGATGGACACCCCCACCTGTCCAGGGGCTGCCTCCTCTGTGGGGCATGCGGATACTCCAAATCCTTGCTACCCTTCATGTGTGAGTCCCTCTCTGTGAGGAAATAGGAAACTCCAGCACCAACAGACTTTCAGTTCCTTAAGGGGGTCAATCTTTTCCTGGAGGGGAGAGGAGTTGGGAGCCCATATAATTGGATTAGCTTGGGGTCCACTCTTACTTCACCTGCTGGCTGAGCAGATGCCAAGGGATAGGATGGGGTAAAAAGGCACTCTGCCCAGGATGGGAGATGACTTAGAGTGGCAGGTTTCAGATATGAAGAGTTTGCATTAAGAAGTAATTGCAGGGCTTCCCTGGTGGCGCAGTGGTTAAGAATCTGCCTGCCAAGGCAGAGGACACGGCTTCGAGCCCTGGTCAGGGAAGATCCCACACGCCGTGGAGCAACTAAGCCCATGCACCACAACTACTGAGCCCACGTGCCACAACTACTGAAGCCCGCATGCCTAGAGCCCGTGCTCCGCAACAAGAGAAGCCAGCGCAATGAGCAGCCCGCGCACTGCAATGAAGAGTAGCCCCGGCTCTCCGCAACTAGAGAGAAAGGCTGCATGCAGCAATGAAGACCCAATGCAGCCAAAGATAAATAAATTAATTAAAAAAAAAAAGAAGTTACTGCAGAGAGACTAGCTGATGCTGTCAGTGCTCTGCCCATATTCCCCTGGATGTTTCTTGCATATCAGCTCGCGAGCTCTTTCACACTCAAGAGCCTGCTCTCCATCTCTGTCAGAGACTGAGCTCAGGCGGGGGCCTGGGAACTGACACAGGGCAGGGGCAGCCTTTACCAGTGACTGTGGGGCTCCCCTGCTCCCTGGTCAGGACGACCCTGCGGGGTGGTCCTCAAAGTCCCCGTGTGGGATCAAGCCAAGGTTACCCTCCATGGGACTTTGCTCAATATCCCACCCTCACTTGACCCCCTCCCTGCCTGGTGACCGCCCCCCCACCCCGCACTGACTCCCCAGTGTTTTTTCCCAGGAACTCTTAAATCTCCTGCGTACAGATTCTCCTTTCAGGGTTTGTTTCTGGGGAACCAAGTGGTCCTATGAGCTGACAGCTGTGACAACACAAAGCAAGGAGGTGAGGTGCCTGTTTCCAGTGTTGAGGTAGTGACCCCAGGTCACCGGGAATGGGGAGGCACTCTCACACGTGTGTATGGGCTGCAGAAACGTTTGGAGCGAGTTGTTTGCACGGTGTACAAGCCCAGCTTTGAGAATCTAGAATGGTCGAAGCCAGACAGTGTGGGGATGATTTGGCCAGGTTTTCCTGAACAATTTTAGACCCTCTAGAATCTGGAGGGGCCACCTGCATTCCAGCTCTTAGTGAGGGAGGAAGAGAGGGAGGTTGGGATCAGAGACGACGACACAGGAAGCTGGAGGTGATGTAGGTCAAATTCTCCATAGATGAGCCCTGGGGAGCCGGGAGATAAGCCCCAATCTGAGGGTCCCTCAGATGGGCTCCAGACCTGGCTAGATACCGTGCCCAAGTTTGGTGCATGGAGATTCCTGGCTCTCATGGCTCCCCGTAGGGTCCAGCAATGGGCAGACAGCCTTGGGGCCAACCCAGGACAGTCCAGGGCTTTGTGGCATGAAACTCTCCACCCTCTCCTGTCTGGAAAATGTGTACAGATTGTGGCAATGAAGGGTTTGTTATAGCAGACCGTGCTCGTGGGAAAAGAGCTTGGCAAACATGGCATTTCTCCTGGGGAAGGGAGACCAAAGTGGACAGAGTGGTGCCCAGGAAAACGAGGGAGTGGGAGACACAGGACAGCAGCCCCTGGCCGAAGGACCAGCTTCCGGCTCAGCTCCTAGTGAATCCCAGGACCCGTGGGTTTGCCTCCGTAGCAGTCACACATTCCTCAGCTCCAGGGCATCACCACAGGTTTTGGTAACCACCGAGGGTCCCCTTCGGGCCAGCGGGGGTCGGGGGAGAGGTCCTGGAGGAGACTGTCTTGAAGAGCCAGGATGGGACTGGCAGGCACGTCTGTGAGCAAAGCTTCAGGGATGAAGGCGAGGATGGGGTGGGAAGGGAGGAGGGGGAAATGGTCTGGGCTTGAGCCGGAAGAAACTCCTGGGCACAAGCAAATAGCACACCCATTTCTCTGCTAAAGACCAGAGGCATCTATTGAGCAGGAGAGGGCAGGAGATGAACCGAGGCCTTTCTGGGGGTGCTAGGGGAACGGCCAGCAGGTGGTGGCCTCCATCTGGCTAAGGATGCAGGGGGTGGGGGGCGGTGTTTACATGCTGCTTTTGAGAGAGAGGAGAGGGGAGGCTGGAGCCACCACGGAGAGAGGGAGAGAGAGCAAGGAAGAAAGGTTGGGGAGAGGGGAGGGATGTGCAGCTGCTGTGCGCAGAAGGACTTGGTGGAAGGAGCCTGAGGGGAGCGCTGGACTCCCCTGTCATCTCGCAAAGCCTCAGAAAAATCGACGTTATCTATTGCTGCCTTTGGAGCTGGAATTCTGTTTATCTGGGATGCAGCCACATGCGGGGACTGGCCTCAAGGGTGTCAGGGGAGAGCCAGCACAGCCCTGGGTGGCCCACTCATATGCAAGCGACATGATAAGCCAGTGAAATCCAGAGAAGGTTCAAATGAAGGCGTGAGAGAGGCCTCTGTGCTCGGATTCCAAATGAAGACCTCCTGTTTCGGCTCCTCCCTTTTCCAGGACAAACATGACTCCATGCAGCCCTAGAGAGTGTGGTTAGTGGGAAGAATGGCTTCAGGACTCAGAAGGCTCCCTCCAGCAGGAGGAAGAGGGAGGGCTTTGCTGCTTTGGAGTCCGATCCTGCCTGCTGGGTCCTGGAACTGAACCTGCCCTGCCTGGGGGATATTTCAGGGCACATGTGCCTGGGGGAAAGGGGGCTGGGGAGCCCACAGTGTCTGCCTTGAATTTGATCCTAGGCTCATGAAGTGTGAGCCCTTCAGAGCTATAGGGCCTTCAGAAAAAAACTGAGGGACTTGGTGAGACCCCAGGAAAAGCAGTGGGCTTGAGCAGATGATACAGGCCACGGTGGAGTGGAGGAGGGGCCCTCTCTCCAAGGTTATGTGAGTCTATCACTGCCAGGACTCTCACCTCCAGGGCTGGCCTTTCAGGAAGCAGGAATGTCTAGATGTGATGCTTGTGAGGGGAGCAGGTGGAGAAATCTGAATTATAGCTGCTGTTGGGACCCCAGGGCAAAGCCCTCTTATATCTTGCCTGACTTGGGTATAGCCCACTGGACTTTCATGTAAGTGAATAACCTGTTTATGCTGATCTGAACCTGGACCCTAACTCTGTGTTACAGGACAGCAAACTGTGCAGTGTGGGCCTGGGAGGGCTCCAGATGAAGAGCTAGCTCCTCAACACACGAAATCGAACTAGCAGTTCTACTGGTCTACTGGTCTACTGGTCTACTGGTCTTCCGGTCTGGATCACAGAGACGCAAAATGGTTTGATTGGGGCCGTTTGGCCCTTCTCCAGTGGAGCATTACTCTGGGACAAGGGTTCCCAGAGTATGAAAGAGCCATCTGAAGCTACTGTCTTCAAAAGGTAGCTTTGTGTATAGCAGGTGCAAAGTTCCCGGGACCCCTCTACTGCCTGTGCTGAGCACGCAGACAGCACCCCAGGAAACAGCTGCTGACCAGAAGACAGAATGAATAGACTAAGGGAGAGAGATGCGAAAGCACTGGCTGCAAAAAATAAAAGAATGCAAGAAAAGCCATCCTGTGATAGGGGGCAATTGCTGCATTTGTCCTAGTAGCATGTTTCTTTCTTCCTGTTGGTGACACCTGTTATTCCTTTGGGGAATATCTCCTGAACTGCGAGACTTCTTGGTGTGAAGGTCACGGTGTCCTGCCCACCTGACTTCCCCCAGACCCTCAGGGAGAGGTGTGCCACCCAGGCCTGGCCAGTCACAACGCCCCATTCCCTAGGACACAGAGATCAGGCCAGAGGAGGCATCTGATCTACGCTGGACCAATCACCAGTTGTCTGGGCCCTGCAAACATACAGACGCTGAGAGAAACAAAGGCTTTTTCTTTGGTGTTGCTAAACTGAGAATAGGTGAATTTGGAACTGTCGGCACCTATCTCCCCTGGCAACATGGAGGAAGTCCATCTAGAGCCGGAGAGATCAATACACAGAGGGAAGCAGAGGGAGCCCTGGTGGCATCGAGGGGGGCGCTGGGTCCACTAGGCACGATGCTAGAGCTGCCCGTGGCCTTTCCCCTGGAATGAGCCTATGAATCCACATCTCCCTTTGCTTTTTTTTTTTTTTTTTTTTTGCGGTATGAGGGCCTCTCACTGTTGTGGCCTCTCCCGTTGAGGAGCACAGGCTCCGGACGCACAGGCTTAGCGGCCATGGCTCATGGGGCCAGCCTCTCCGCGGCATGTGGGATCTTCCCGGACCGGGGCACGA
The DNA here is from genome assembly GCF_003031525.2 of Neophocaena asiaeorientalis asiaeorientalis. Taxonomy (NCBI): domain Eukaryota; kingdom Metazoa; phylum Chordata; class Mammalia; order Artiodactyla; family Phocoenidae; genus Neophocaena; species Neophocaena asiaeorientalis. Next base: position 2,207,626 of record NW_020173200.1, on the reverse strand, counting down.
ACCCGTGTCCCCTGCATCGGCAGGTGGACTCTCAACCACTGCGCCACCAGGGGAGCCCTCCCCTTGCTTTTTTCTTTTCACTTCTTTCTCTTTTTTCGTTTCCTTTTACTGCTTCTTTTTTTTTTCCTTTTCTTTATCTTTTTGCTGAAGCTAGTTTGAGATGGATTTTAACTGAAAGAGTCCTGACTTGTACAAATAGCATGAATTCATTAATTAATTCATCAAACATTTATTGAGTGCCTATCATATACCAAGAAGTGACTTATATCCCAGAGCTACAAGTATAAACAAGTGGATTTGATCCCTGCCCTCAGAGAGCTTACTGTTTTCTGAAAGAGGCAGAATGAAAAGAATCCCACAGGGCTTCCCTGGTGGCGCAGTGGTTGAGAGTCTGCCTGCCGATGCAGCAGACACAGGTTCGTGCCCCGGTCCGGGAAGACCCCACATGCTGCGGAGAGGATAGACTCGTGAGCCATGGCTGCTGAGCCTGCGCGTCTGGAGCCTGTGCTCCGCAACGGGAGAGGCCACAACAGTGACAGGCCCGCGTACCGCAAAAAAAAAAAGAAAAGAATCCTACAGTCAATTATTTTATATACTAATTCTAAGAAGCATCATGAAGAAACACCTGTAGAATGAAGCTCTGTGAGGGCAGGGTCATCTCTATTGCTCATTGATGTATCCCCAGGCACATAGGGGATGCTCAAAAATACTTATTGAAAAAAATGAACAAAAGACAAAGTTCCAGACATAACAGAGGGGAGGTGCGAGGGTCAGGGAGAGTTTTTCTAGGAAGCAATATTTAAGCTGAGATCTAAAGAACAGGGAGACCTAAATGGGAAGAAAATCTAAAAAAGAGGGGATATATGTATACGTATAACTGATTCACTTTGCTGTACAGCAGAAACTAACACAACATTGTAAAGCAACTATTACTCTAATAAAAAAAAAAAAAAAAAAAAAAAAAGAACAGGGAGGAGTTGGCCAGGCCATAAGAGCAGAGGGGCAGAAATCAGGGCCCAGACAACTGGTGATTGGTCCAGCGTAGATCAGATGCCTCCTCTGGCCTGATCTCTGTGTCCTAGGGAATGGGGCATTCTGACTGGCCAGGCCTGGGTGGCCAATGGTGAGAGTGGCGGGCGCGGAGGGAGCCGGCCTAACTGAAGGAGTTAAGAGGAAGCAGCATGGCTGGTGTGTAGGGTACACGGTAGGTATGTAGTGGGAGACGAGGCTGGGGATGGGAGTGCCTCACCAGAGGCTGCAGTAGCTACCTTCAGGATCTGGGTCACAGTCCCAGGGCAGTGGGAAGCTCGTGTTCAGAGCAGTGAACAGGGCAGTCAGGGTCCTCAGCACAAGGGTCTTAAATGGAAGTAGAGAATGAAAAGTGAGTAGGGGCCGAGTGAAAGCAGGGTGTTGCCTTCACCCTGGTGAGAGATGAGAGATGATGGAAAAGAAGGCACAGCCAAGAGATATTTACAATCATTACCATCAAATGAACAAAAGTAATATTCACATACTCAACGGGAAATGACCTGAGCTGAAAAATGATTGGGTAAATAAATCAATGAGTTCCATGGAAATTTAACAAAAGAATTATATACCAGGACATATCCTAGCCATGCAAAAATTCTTTTTCTTCCATGAAGGAAAAATATTGCACAGATCCACAGATTAAATCAGGTTACAAAGGGGGAAGTTTTAGGTTGGCCGTAGGCTTTGCCTCAGTATTTCTGAGTGCTAGACAATAGGGAGCAATGATTATAGTTTTGGGTGAAAAAGATGGTGATACAAGAATTCCGTACCCAACAAATTGTCATTCATGTGCGAAAACAACAGAAATACATTCTAGATATACAGAGAAGGATGTAGAAAATGTATCACGTGTGTGTTCTCCCTAAGTAAACAACCTGAAGACATATTTCAGCTGCTCAGGAGATGAATTAAAATTAAGAACTTGAAAATGGGAACACTGTAATATAAAAGGTTTGGTTGCAAGCATTTAAAATGAACTAAATATATCATAAGACTTGAACAAAAACAACAAAATATATATGGTTGAAATGCAAGCTGGATTTATAAACACACAGTACATTTTAAAAGACAGGGAAATGAGAGAACAGAGGGCAAGACAGGTAAGGATACACTAAAATCTTCATCTGACATAAAGTAAGGGAGTGGGAGATATTGATTGTTCTTTACTTTCCTAATCAGAGAAATAGAGGTTTAGGAATATAGTTGGTAAATATAGAAGTCAATCACCAGTAAAATGAAAAACAGGATTACTACCTTTTAAATCGTGGGAGGTGACAAAAGAAAATAGAAGATGCTACATAGCAAAAAGCAGAAAGTAAAGGATTCCTAAGTAATAGAGATGCAATGTGAAAAACGATTGTAAAAAAGAATCTGATACTAAGATTTCAAATGACTTCAATAAAAAAGGGGTGAGGGGTGGAGTGCAGTTAATGATCTTATCTTGTTTGGAGGAAATTTATTAGCTGATCTGATTCTTGACATTAATAGGAAAATTTGTTTCAATATTTAACAAAATATACAAGGACAACCACTAGAAGTGTAGAAACAGAATGCAGATCTTCCAGACCACAAAAGGAACAAAGACATGCTATCAAGCCTCAAAAGGCATGAAGAGAAAAGGGAAATCAGAAAACATGATCAACAGAAAATACAGACCAGGGCTTCCCTGGTGGCACAGTGGTTGAGAGTCCGCCTGCCGATGCAGGGGACGCGGGTTCGTGCCCCGGTCCGGGAAGATCCCACATGCCGCGGAGCAGCTAGGCCCGTGAGCCATGGCCGCTGAGCCTGCGCGTCCGGAGCCTGTGCTCCGCAACGGGAGAGGCCACAGCAGTGAGGGGCCCGCATACCGCAAAAAAAAAAAAAAAAAAAGAAAATACAGACCAAAATAGTAGGCATAAGACCAAATACATCAGTAGTCACAGTAAACCCTTATTTGCACGTATATGATGGGTTCCCCAGGAAAGAAATGATAATCAACTATAAAACTATTAAAATCAAGAAAAATGTTCAGGAAGGATGCCAGCAATCAGACCAAGACACCAAAATCAATAGCTCTACTATTTGTCCGTAGTAATCAATTAACGACAACAACTTCGAAATATCTAGGAATAAACTTAAAACAATGTGTGCAAGATAAGAAAACGACAAACTATCCAACAGAAAAATAAGCAAAGGTTACGAACAGTCAGTTCACAGAAAAATAAAAATGGTTGGTAGACATAGAAACAAGTTCAACCTCACTAGTAATCAGAGATTTGGAAATTGAAACAATATTAATATCAAAAGTGAAAAAAGATCCTTAATATTTAGTGATGGTGATGAAGTGGGGAAACACATTCTCATAGGAATAAAAATCTGTAACATGTTTTTGTAGGGCAATTTGGGAGTGCTTTAAATTTAAATGCATGTGTCTTTTGACCCAGCAATTCTTCTTTCAAGAATCTATTTTACAGAAATATCTACACTCATGCCAAGATACTCATTGCAGAATTATTTATAATAATAAAAAAGGAGGGAAACAAATATCTAAAAGTAGAGGAAAGATCAATTAAATTACAATACATCCATATGTAAGAGAGGGCCAAGCAGCTGCCCTGCTTCTCTGCTTAGGTGATTTTAACATTTCACCTTGAAAAAAACCTTCTCCGTTCAGGGAAGGATAGCTTTCGTGGTATCCATTATTTATGGCAGTGTACGTTAGACAGGCACCCCTTGCCCTGAGAGAATGGTGAAATGAAGCTTTCTGTGGCTTCATCAAAGCGGGATTCTTACAGATGCCCTTGCTATGGAGGTTTGGTCTTTGAGGAGAAGGTAAACTGATTTACATGAGAAGCACAAGTCCTCTGAGGAGGTGATGGCAGTTGTAGCCTCTCTTCTGACATTGGAAGTTAAGGAGCCCTGACAGGTAGAACACTAATGCCCTGATGTAGGTCTGCTGGTAAGAAGAACACAGTGGTTTCCAGGGGCGAAATCACCATGAAGGAAGGGGGAATCTGGGCTCAAAACAAGTATCTAAGAGATCATTGGGAAAGCTGTGCTTTTAGGTCAGAGCACCGAGGCATGGTAATGTTTTGGGGAAACTAGAGTTAAGTTGCAACTCTACTAAGAAAGACCCAGGCCTCAGCATCAGAGTAGAAGAGCATGCATTGGGTTGTGGGGGCCAGGTTCAACAGGAACACCATGTAGAGTCAACTGAAGAAAAAATACTAGTGGCTCAAGAGGGTCAAGTTGACCCCTTCCATGGAATGTCATTGGTGTTTATGGCCCTCTATAGCAACCTGACCTCATCTCCAATTACTGCTCCCTTCCTCACTCTGCTTCAGACACAGAAGCCTCTTTGTTGTTCCCCAAACACGCTAGCAGGCTGTCGCCAAGCCTTTGCTCTCACTTTGCCTAGAAAGCTCTTTTCTCATATTGCCTCACTTCTTGCACGTCTGTTTAAACATTACCTTTTGAATGAGGTGTTCTTTGTTCACCCTCTGAAAAACTGCAAACCTCTTTTCCTTCCACATGCTAGCACTCCCTATTGCCTTTCTCGCTTAATTTTTCTCCACATCACTTATCACTTTACTTATTTATTTTTTTTTATTGTTCATATCTAATCCACCTCCTCCCACCCTCATTAGAATGTAAGTTTCACGAAAGCAAGTCTTTTGTATGTTTGGTTCACTGATTTAGCCCCAGGACCTGGAATAGTGCCTGACACATAGCAAGTGCCCTATGAATATTTGATGAAAGAATAAATATGTACTCATAGAAAAACCTTTAAATACATAAGTAAAAAAAAGCAAATTGCCAAATAACATGTATAGTATATCATTCATGTAAAAATAATATATGTGTGTTTCTGTGTGTGTGTGTGAATAAAGAAAAAATATCAAACTATATGGAGAGGAAAATGGGATGGGGGTAATTAAAGTGATTAATTTTTTTTCGGTATGCGGGCCCCTCACTGTTGTGGCCTCTCCCGTTGTGGAGCACAGGCTCCGGACACGCAGGCTCAGCGGCCACGGCTCACGGGTCTAGCCGCTCCGCGGCATGTGGGATCTTCCCGGACCAGAACATGAACCCATTTCCCCTGCATTGGCAGGCAGACTCTCAACCACTGCACCACCAGGGAAGCGCCGTGATTAATTACTTAAAAATTAATTTTTCCTTTGTATACCTCTGTATTATTTGTATTATTTTACATAAGAGTATTTATTAGTTATATAATAAAATGGATAATAAATGAATTTTTATAGCTAACATTAAGACGGTAACAATTTAAGAACAAGGTCCAGACTTTTGGTGTTGGCAGCATAGTTTACATCAGATTTGTTCTCTTGAAGATAAAAATAATAAACTCTGGTCAAAATATTTTTTAAATGACTTGAAGCTACTGGAGAATGACCAAAAAACAGGAAGAAACTTGAGAGAATTCAATTCTTGAAAGAATAGAACATGCTAGGTGAGATCCATGTTTTTTTTTTTTTTGAGATCCATGTTTATATGGTTTCTCCTCAGAGAGTACTTCCCAGTTCTTGCAAAGTGTGAGGATAGAGAACAAATAGAAAGCTGTAGCCTGATGAGTCAGAGGACAGGATTTAGGGCTGTCAGAGCAGCAGGAACTTGAGGAGGGAAAACAAGGAAGGAGGGAACTACAGAAAGTGGAACACCAAATCTGTACATAAATTTTCCTCAAATCCTTGGCTGACTCCTAAACTACATGAGTGGAGAGACTTCAAAAAAATTAAGGGAAAATACCTTCCAGAAGCCTGAAACAGCTGAGCGGAGACCTCCATAGCTCTCCACTTCAAGGCAAGCAGTGCTTGGAGTTTGAGCGTCATCATGTTAGGGGGAGCTTTGTAAACACCACAGGCTTTCCACTGAAATTCCAGAAGGACAATGACTGGGACCAAGGAATTCTCCCTAGGAATAAGGCCAAAAAAAAAAAAAAAAAAAAGACTTAAAATAAAGCATAAAACCAAGCTTCCACAAGCCCAAGGTGATGTACCAGTAATTTAACTGCCCACTAGAACAAAACTCAACCTTCTTCTGAGGAAGATAACAGAATCCAGACTCTCCACAATGTTTTACCTACGATACCCAGTATACAATAAAAAATTATTAGGCATATGAAGAAACAGGAAAATGTGACTCTTAGTAGAGAAAAAAAAATAAGGCAATAGGAACCAACCCTCAGATAACCCAATGTTGGAATTAACAGACAAGATAACTGATAAATATGTTAAAGAACTCACAGGAAAAGGTAAAAATAATGTGGTAAATGGAGAGTTTCAGTAGAGGTACAAAAACTGTAAAATAACAAAACAAAAACCACAACTCTGTGAATGTGAATTAAATTGTACACTTTAACTGGGTGAAGTGTATGTTATGTATACTACCTCTGAATAAAACTGTTACATATATTTTAAAAAGTCAGTGGAAATCCTTGAACTGAAAAATATACTAAATGAAATAAAATACCCATTGAATAAGATTAAAAGCAGATTGGGAAAATGGAAGAATAAGATCCTCCAAAAATTCATTCCTCCATAAAAACAACAAAAGAATTGGAAAACGATTGACAGGATTAACATATGCAGAACTCTGGAAATTAACCAAGAGCTTGGAGTAAACTGGGGAGTGTGTATTCAAGAAAAATGGTTGAATCTCAGTAAAAGCAGCAAGTTTTGTCACATTTAAACTTGCTCTAGTCTCATCTCCCACTCTCCAGCTGGATCTCTTCCAAAGACTTGTTCTCAAAGAAGTGTCCTTGTTTGGCCTGTCCCTAAAAAGACCCCAATTACAAGGCTAGTTTGAAGCAAGCTCATATACACAGCCTCCTCCTGAGGGGAAGGAGGGGGTGTTTGTTGAAAATAATTACGGGCAAATGTTTTAACTTCATGGCTACCTGAAGCAATGAATAACAGCTGGGGGTAGAAGAGACTAACCAAAAAGCTTAAAAGGAAAATCTAGGGAATGAGATGACCATGGGGTCTTGAAAAGCTCTGTCATATTCCTGGGGATCTACAAGGCCACATACATGCATAGAGCTGTGCAGAAAGCCAGAAGACTGGAGAAAGCCCCAAGCTCTCACTTATGGCTGACCTTGAGGGCCTGTGTAAATAGGAAGTAAAGGCTTAGGTGGAGTAGTAAACTGCCTGACTGAGTGTTGAAGGTGCGTCCCAACACACACACAGAACCCCCTGGCAATGACTTATTCATTCCAGTTTTTAAGGAAATCTCTCTCTGTCCAATCATTTGCTGACCACCAAGCTAACCAAGCAAAAACCTCATTGGCCACACACAGTAAAGAATATACACTTTAAAGAATTAGTTCAGAGAAGTCACTAAAAACAAAAATAAACAAAACCCCACACAGCTACAAGTAACAATAACAATAAACACTGTTGGGGGGGGCAATGATTTCCAAGTTACCACATAATAGTATTTAAAATGTCCAGTTTTAGTGAAAAATTATTGTTTTTTTCCTGTGAATACAAAAAAGTATTCACAGGAAAAAGGGAATTAATAAAAACTGTCCCAGATGTTGAACCTTCTAGACCAAAACTTAAAATTGACTATTTTAAATATATTCAAAGCACTGAAGGAAACCATGTCTAAAGAACTAAAGGAGATTATGAAAATGGTGTATCACCATTTAAAGAATATCAAATAGAAATTCTGGAGTAAAAAAATATAATTAGAATGGAAAAATCATTAGAGGTCTTCAACAGCAAATTTGAGCTGGCAGAGGAAATAATCAGTGAACGTAAAGATAGCTTCAAATTATAAAAGCAAAAACTGACAATTAGAAGATCAGAAAAGAAATGGGAGAATTAAACAACACTATAAACCAAGTTGACCTGACAGACATCTATAGAATATTCTACTCAACAACAACAAAATGCACACCCTTCTCAAGTGCACATGAATTATTCCCCAGAACAGACCATATGTTAGGCAATAAAACAAGGCTTAATAAATTTAAAAGGACTGAACTCATACAATGTATGAGTTCAGGCACAATGAAATAAAATTGTGTTCTCCAGGCACAATGAAATAAAATTAGAAATAACTGAAGGAAATGTGGGAATTCACAAATATGTGGAAGTTAAACAACACACTCTAAAACATGCAAGAGGTAAAGAAGAAATCACAAGGGAAATTAGAAATTACTTTGAGAGGAATGAAAACAAAAACACAACATATCAAAACTTATGGGATGCAGGAAAACAGTGCTCAGAGGGAAATAATGTAAAGATGTACATTCAAAAAGAAGAATGATTGCAAATCAATAACCCAGCTTTTCACCTTAAGAAACTAGAAGAAGAAGAGAAAATTAAACCCAAAGCAAATGGAATAAAAGAAATAATAAAGGGGCTTCCCTGGTGGCGCAGTGGTTGAGAGTCCGCCTGCCGATGCAGGGGACACGGGTTCGTGCCCCGGGTCCGGGAGGATCCCACATGCCGCGGAGCAGCTGGGCCCGTGAGCCATGGGCGCTGAGCCTGCGCGTCCGGAGCCTGTGCTCCACAATGGGAGAGGCCACAACAGTGAGAGGCCCGTGTACAGCAAAAAAAAAAAGAAATAATAAAGATTAAATCAGAAATAAACAAAATACAGAATAAGAAATCAATAGAGGGACTTCCCTGGTGGTGCAGTGGTTAAGAATCTGCCTTCCAATCCAGGGGACACAGGTTTGATCCCTGGTCAGGGAACTAGATCCCACATGCATGTTGCAACTAAGAGTTCACATGCCACGACTAAGGAGCATATGTGCTACAACTAAGGAGCCAGCGAGCCGCAACTAAGAAGCTTGCTGGCTGCAACTAAGGAGCACACATGCTGCAACTAAGACCCAGCACAACTAAAAACTAAAAAATAATAATAATAAAAAAGAAATCAATAGAGAAAATCAACAAAACCAAAAATTAAATTGGTTTTTTAAAAAGAAGAAAAAAATTTACAAACCTTTAGCTAGACATGACAAGAAAAAAGGAGAGAAGACTCAGATTATTAAAACTAGGAATAAAAGTGGGGATATTACTGTTGACATATAAATAAAAAGGATTATAAGGGAATACTATAAACAATTATGTCAACAATTAGATAATGTAGATTAAGTGTGCAAATTTGTAGAAAGGCTCAAACTACTGAAACTGACCCAAGAAGAAATAGTCCCAATAGATACATAATAAGTAAAGAGAGTGAATTAGTAATTAAAAAAAAAAAACTGTCCATGCGTAAAAGCCCAGGCCCAGATGGCTTCATTAGTGAATTCTACCAAACATTTAAAGAATTAATACCAATTTTTCACAAACTCTTCCAAAAAATAAAAGGAAACAGTTTTCAACTCATTCCATGAGACAAGTACTACACTAATACCAAAATCAGACAAAACTACCACAAGAAAACTACAGACTAATATGTCTTATGAAGATAGATACAAGAATCCTCAACAAAATAATAACAATCTGATCAAGCAACATATAAAAAGTATTATACAGTTGACCAAGTGGGAATTTATCCCAGGAATGCAAGGTTAATTTAACAGCTAAAAAATCAATTGATGTAATACACCATATAAATTGAATAAAAACCAAAAACTACATGATCATCTCAATAGGCGCACACACACACACACACACACACACACACACACACACACACAAACATTTGACAAACTCCAACTCCTTTTCATGATAGATACTAACCAAACTAGGACTATAAGAGAATTTCCTCAACATTATATGAGGCATCTATGAAAAACCTACAGTTAACATAATACATAATGATGAAAGACTAGATGCTTTCCCTCTAAAATCAGAAACAAGACAAGGATGTCTGCTCTTGTTACTTTATTCAACATTGTACTAGAGATACTAGCCAGGGCAGTTGGGCAAGAAAAGAAATAAAAGCCATCAAGATTGTTAAGGTAAAAGTAAAACTATCTTTATTTGTAGATGAAATAATATTATATACAGAAAATCCTAAAGAATCCACTAAAAACTATTAGAACTAATAAATGGGTTAAGCGAGTGTGCGGGATTCAAGATCAAAATACAAGATCCAGAGACAAAATCAACTGTATTTCTGTATAGCAAAGAACTCTAAAAATGAAACTGAGAAAACAATTTTATTCATGATAGCATCAAAATGAATGCAATATTTAGGTATAAATTTACTGAAATATGTGTGAGACTTCTACATTGAAGACTGAAAAACATTGTTGAAAGAAATTAAAGGAGATCTAGATAAATAGAAAAACATCCCATTTTCATGGTTTGGAAGACAATATTGTTAAGCTGGCAATAATCTCCAAATTGGTCTGGAGATTTAATGGAATCCCTCTCAAAATTCCAACTATTCTTTTGTAGTGATTGATAAGATGATCCTAAAATTTTTTAAAATTAATTAATTAATTAAGTTTTAGCTGCATTGGGTCTTCATTGCTGTGTGCAGGCTTTCTCTAGCTGCAGTGAGCAGGGGCTACTCTTCATTGTGTTGCGTAGGCTTCTCATTGTGGTGGCTTCTCTTGTTGCGGAGCATGGGCTCTAGACACGTGGGCTTCAGTAGTTGTGGATCAGGGGCTCTAGAACACAGGCTGAGTAGTTGTGGCACACGGGCTTAGTTGCTCTGCAGCATGTGGGGTCTTCCTGGACCAGGGCTCGAAACAGTGTCCCCTGCATTAGCAGGCGGATTCCTTTTTTTTTTTTTTCAGCATCATGTTTTAATTAAGGGAGCATATTCATTGTAGAGAATATATTGACTATTGTAAATGTGACTCCTCATTACAGCCTTAAAATTTTGTCAGGTGGATTCTTAACCACTGTGCCACCAGGGAAGTCCTGATGATCCTAAGATTAATATGGATATGTAAAAGACCCCGAATAACCAAAACAATCTTGAAAAGGAAGAACAAAGTTGGAGGATTCACACTTCCCAATTTCAAAACTTACTACAAAGTTTCAGTAATCAAGACATCAAGACAGTGTGGTACTGGCATGAAGATAGCCATATAGATCAATGGAATAGAAATAAGAGTCTATGGTCAGTTGATTTTTTTTTTTGCAGTACGCAGGGCAAAAATATGGAATGCTTCATGAATTTGCGTGTCACCCTTGCACAGGAGCCATGCTAATCTTCTCTGTATCGTTCCAATTTTAGTATATGTGCTGCCAAAGCAAGCACTGATTAGTTGATTATTTTTTTTGTTGCTGTACGGGGGCCTCTCACTGTTGTGGCCCCTCCCGTTGCGGAGCACAGGCTCCAGACACGCAGGCTCAGCAGCCATGGCTCAGGGGCCCAGCTGCTCTGCGGCACGTGGGATCTTCCCGGACCAGGGCATGAACCCGTGTCCCCTGCATCGGCAGGCGGACTCTCAACCACTGCGCCACCAGGGAAGCCCATGGTCAGTTGATTTTTAACAAGGATGCCAAGACCATTCAATGGGAGAAAGAAGAGTCTTTTCAACAAATGGTGGTGGGACAGTTGATTATCCACAAGTGAAAGAATGAATTGGACTCATACCTCACACCATATTAAAAAATTAACGCAAAATGGATCTAAGAGTTTAATATAACAGCTAAAATTATAAAACTCTTAAAAGAAAACATAGAAGTAAATATTTATGACCTTGGATTAGGCAATGGTTTGCTAAATATGACAACTAAAGCACAAGAAACCAAAGAAAAAATAGATAAATGGGACTTCATTGAAATTAAAAACTTTTGCACAAAGAACATTATCAAGAAAATGAAAAGACAACCTAAAGAACAGTAGAAAATATTTGTAAATCATATATCTGAAAAAGGGCTTTTAGCTAGAATACATAAAAAAAACTCTTACAACTCAATAATAAAAAAAAAGACAAATAATCCAACTTAAAAATTGGGTTATTTTTTAACCCAACAACCCAAAGGATCTGAATAGATATTTCCTTAAAAAACTAAAAATAGATATTTCCACATGTGGCATGTGGAATTTTTAGTTGTGGCATGCAAATTCTTAGTTGCAGCATGTGGGATCTAGTTCCCTGACCAGGGATCGAACCCGGGCCCCCTGCATTGGGAGTATGGAGTCTTAGCCACTGGACCACCAGGGAAGTCCAGGATCACCGTTCTTTTTTGTCTGATGTACAGTGTATTGAAAACTTGTTTCAGGTATTTTGCCTGTTTCAGGTGAGGGGGTAAATCTGATCCCTGGTACTCTATCTTGGCTGGAGGTATAAGAAAGTTGGTGTGGCCATTTTAATATAAGAAAATGTAAACTTTAAGACAAGGAGTATTATCAGAGATAAAGATGTCATTTCTTAATGATAAGAGGATCTACTTTTCAAGAGAGATGGTGCTGAAATCTCCAATAATTGTGAATTTGACCAGTTCTCCTGATAGTTCTGTCAATTTTTATTTTATGTATTTTGAAGCTCTATTGTTAGGTGCTATTATGGACTAAATGTTGTGTCTCCCCAAAATTTATGTGTTGAAGCCTTAATTCCCAAAATGTTGGTATTTGGAGGTAGGGCATTTTGGTAATTAGGTTTAAATGAGGTCACGAGTGTGGGGCCCCCATGATGGGATTCGTGTTTTTATAACAAGAGGAAGAAACTAGAACTCTCTCTCTACCATGTGAGGATATAGCGAGAAGGCTGCCTGTCTACTAGCCAGGAAGAGGTCTCTATTACTGTGATCTTGAACTTCCTAGCCACCAGAACTGTGAGAAATAAAGGTCTATTGTTTAAGCCACCCAGTCTGTGGTATTTTGCTATGGCAGCCCAAGTTGACTGATACAGGTGCATATACATATTTCAAATTGTTGTGTCCTCTCAGTAATTGATAAAACAAGTGCAGTAAAAATAGTAAGGATACAGGAAATTTGAATGTTGCCAACCAATTTGACCTAATTGACATTTATATAACATTGATACAACTCCAGAGTACACTTTCTTTTCAAGCACACAAGGAACATATATCAAGGTAGACCATATGCTGGGCATTAAGACAAGTCTCAATGAATTTCAAAGGACTGAAACCATACAGAATATGTTCTGTGATCACCATGGAATTAAATTAGAAACAAATAAAAATAAATTAAAAAAAACTAGAAAATCCCCAAACATTTGGATATTAAAGAATACCCTTTAAATCCAGAAGTCAATAAGAAATTACAAGGGATATTCAAAAATACTTTGAACTGAATGATAGTAAACTTATACCAAAATTTGGGGGATGCAGCTAAAACAGCACTTTGAAGGAAAATTATAGCTTTAAATGCTAATATTAGAAAAGAACAAAGTGTTAAAATCAATTATGTATGCTTCCACCTTAAAATGCTAAAAAAGAAGAGCAAATTAAACTCAAAGGAAGGAGGATAAAGGAGATAATAGAGATAAGAGTGGAAACAAATGAAAGAGAAACAGACAAATACAGAAAATCAATAAATCCAAAAATCAATAAAAAGAACAAATTATTGATACATGCAATAAAATGGATTGACTCAAAATTATGTTAAGTGAAAGAAGTCAGATCAAAAGAGTAGGATTCCATATATCTGGGGTTCTAGACAGTGGCCCATTGATCAAATCTAGCCTAGTGCCCGTTTTTGTATAACCTTGAATTAAGAATGGCTTTTACATTTTTAGAGGGCTGTAAAGGAGAAGGAGGAGGAGAAGCAGTAGTGACAGAAATTGTATGTGCCCTGCAAAGCCTAAAATGTTTACTATCTGTCCCTTTATAGAAAAGTTTTCCAATGTTTATTGAGACAAACTAAGCTATGGCAATAGAAATGAGAGTGGTATTTACCTTTTGGGTAAGATGGGAGGATGACTGGAACAGGGCACGAGCAAACGCTCTTGTGTAATGGAAATGTTTACTATTTTGATTGTGATGATTACTTGGATGTATATTCTTGTCAAAACTCATTAAAATCTGAGCATTTTATTGTACATAATTTTTTACCTTCTTTGAAGAACGAGGAGATCTTCTTCCCCCACGAGTTGCATTCACTGATTAAAATAAAAAAGCATCTTTAAAAATATATTTAACTTCCCCCCTCATATCTTTCCTTCTAAGTGGGATTGATATTTTGAATAAAGAGTTTTGTTCTAGAGGTCTTCTTTGATATTTTTAGCTTGGCTGAGAGTTAATCAAATAAAAAAAAAGTGTTTATAGAGCTTTAGAAGTTATTGTTCCCTTGGGAATATGCTTCCCAAGCAACAATTTAACATAAATGAAAATATAAATTTATGCTGTGAAAACTGCAACAGATGTTCTCTTTCTAATGTTTGCCTGTCTGTATGTGATTGGGGCTGAGCAGTGTATTCTCTCCACTTACATGAAAAAACATCCGGCAAATTATTTTGCAACGTCTTCTGTTTTCCATCCATTGGTATGAATTTAGCTGATAGAAAGTTGTCTTGGTCTTTCTTTTCTTTACTTTTATTTTTCTTTGAATTTTATTTTTTAATACAGCAGGTTCATTACTGTTCTCCATGGTGGCTGTATCAATTTACATTCCCACCAACAGTGCAAGAGGGTTCCCTTTTCTCCACACCCTCTCCGGCATTTGTTGTCTGTAGATTTTCTGAAGATGGCTATTCTGACCAGTGTGAGGCGATACCTCATTGTAGTTTTGATTTGCACTTCACTCCAGTGGGTGGACTTCTGTGGTGTAAGTGTTCTCCGGTCTGTGAGTCACCCACCAGCAGTTACGGGCTTTGACTTTATTGTGATTGCGCCCCTCCTACCGTCTCACTGTGGCTTCTCCTTTGTGTTTAGATGTGGGGTATCTTTTATGGTGAGTTCCAGTGTCTTCCTGTCGATGATTGTTCAGCAGTTAGTTGTGATTCCGGTGCTCTTGCAAGAGGGAGAGAGCGCACGTCCTTCTACTCCCCCTTGTGAACGAATCTCAGGTTGTCTTGGCCTTTAAACTGATGATAATCCTATTCCAGTATGATTTATAGTTTTGAGAGTCCAAGTTATGAATTCTTTCTTTGTTAAAATTTGTGATTTTTAAAAAATCCAAAATGTTGTTAATCTGCATTTGCTTATCTGTATACCAGAAGACCTAGCTCCCTTTTCCCTCTAATCAAATGATGAAATTGGATTGTTAGAAAAATCTTTCTTGGGCTTCCCTGGTGGCGCAGTCATTAAGAATCCGCCTGCCAATGCAGGGCACACAGGTTTGAGCTCTGATCCGGCAAGATCCCACATGCCATGGAGCAACTAAGCCCATGCACCACAACTACTGAGCCTGCACTCTAGAGCCTGTGAGCCACAACTATTGAGCCCATGTGCCACAATTACTGAAGCCCACGTGCCTAGAGCCTGTGCTCCGCAACAAGAGAAGCCAGTGCAATCAGAAGCCCACGCACCTCAACGAAGAGCAGCCCCCGCTGCCACAACTAGAGAATGCCTGCACGTATCAGCGAAGACCCAATGCAGCCAAAATTAGATAAAATAAATTAAATAAATTAATTTAAAAAAGGGAGGAAGAGGGAAGAGATATGGGGATATATGTAAATGTATAACTGATTCACTTTGTTATAAAGCAGAAACTAACACACCATTGTAAAGCAATTATACCCCAATAAAGATGCTAAAAAAATTTTTTCTAACACACCATTGTAAAGCAATTATACCCCAATAAAGATGCTAAAAATTTTTTAAAAAAAGGGAAAAGAATCAATAAACTTTGTTATATAGATTTTGGGTTTATTCATAAAGAAATACATAGGAGTAAAAATCCCAGAGCCACTAAAGGAGCCAATAGTATTACAGTTTTTAATTTTAGGAATATTTCACTTAAATGTAGGTTTCTATGACTCTTTTAGATATCCAGCTGGCAATAAGCAACAGAAAATAGGGAAGAAATATTGTTTAAAAAGTTGATTTACAGATACCATTTCTGAAGAAAAAGGAGGAACAGTAAAAATGGTGGCAGAGTTCTTAGACCTCTGCCTCACACCACGTATTAAATTAAATTCCAGATGGGTAAAAATATAAATAGTGTATTTCTAGCAATAGCTGTCTGGAGAAACCTCCTAGTATAGAGCACTTAAAATGCTGGATGAAATACAAAAAAGCATCTTTCTTTTTAAAGGCATGGTGATGTCAGAAAAGAAAGGGAAATTGTCAGAGACAAGAAGAAAGCTCCACTCCAGAAAAATTCCAGCTGGAGCTGGTACTTACCTGGTGACATCTGCCAATCCCTGATGGCCTAGCAAAATGCAGAGGATAGGGGTTGAAGCCTAAGAGGGCAGGGAGTTTGGATTGAAAACACATAAAGCTGGAATTCCCTGAGTGTGAACTAGAAAAGTGATTGAACTGAAAAAAAAAAAAAATGCTGCCAACAGAAAAAAGGCAATGTGGATACCCGTCTACAAACCTGGGGCTGTGCTCACTTGGAAGTGATGTCTCATAAGTGTGCATTAGAAAAAACCCTCAAGCCCCAAACTTAGTTAAAGTGATTCTGGGTTTGCAGTGCACTGAACTACCTGGCAGAAGCAACAATGCGAGATTTTTCCACAGAGAACACATTTTCACCCAGGCCTCAATTCCCACAGATACATTTTCAAAGAATATGAGTTCACACACATTTAAAAAATCCTCAAACATAGGAGTTAATAAGACACTCCCTGCGTGAATTGGCAGAAACAATACCTAGCAGAATCAGACCTGTACATATGATATCTACTAGAATGATCAGGTACAGAATATAAAAGACATATTTAATATGCTTAAGGAAATACAAAAGACATCAAAAGTTTGGCAAAGGAGAAAGTGACCATCAAGAGGAATTATGCAGTCTTGAAAACAAACCAAATAGAACTTCTGGAAATTAAAAATAAAATGGGAAAAAATAAAAAGAGGGAAATTATACTCAGGTGGAAGGAGAAGATACATCTAGGAAACTACCCAGAATGCATTAATAAGAGACAAAGGTAGCAAAAATGTGAAGGATTAAGAGATCAGGAGGAGTGAATGAAGAAGCCTACCATAAACGTAATAGGAATTCCAGAAAGAAGGGGAGCTGCAATATTCAGAGATTGTCACTGGGAATTTCCAAAACAGATGAGAGGTGTCAATTATCAGTATGAGATTCAGAAAGACAAACAATTCTCAAAGAGGATAAATAAAAAGAAATATACATCTGTATAAGATAAAGAAAGAGCAAAATTGATCATTACAAGGGGACAAGAATTAGACTGAAAGCTGTCTTTTCAACAGCCACAGTGGAACTCAGAAGATGGGAGGATACAATCTGCAAAGTGCTGGGAGAAAGTAATTGTTGTTTAATTATATGCTCAGCAAACTTTTCTTTCAAAAGAGAGGGCAAAATAAAGGTATTTCTGGACAAATAAAAACAGGAATTTACCTTCAATTGACTAAAGAAGATGCTAAAGGTTAAGCACCTTTAGATGAAATACTCACCTTCAGTAGTCATGAGCGAAATGTAAGTTAAAGCCTCAATGATACTACTACATACCCACCAGAAGGGCTACAATTTAAAGAGACTGACTACATCAAGTGTTGTTGAGAAAACGGAGCAACGAGATGCTCATTCACTGCTGGTGGAAACTCTAGAATATGCAAGCTAATCTTTAGTGACAGAAAAACAGATTAGTGCTTGCCTAGGGATGAGGCAGGGGTAAGTGGGGTGGGAGGGAGTGATCACCAAGGGTCATGAGGAAATGTTTGTGGGGGATGGGTAGTTCACTATCTTGATTGTGGTGATGGTGATGTCAGAACTTATCAAACTGTACACTTTAAATTTATACAGTTTATTGCATGCCAATTATACCTCAATAAAAATGTAAAAAAAGGTAAGAAAGGATGGGGGGAGCAAGGAAGGAAGGAAGTAGGGAAGAAGGAAAAAGAAAAACTGAATTCAGTGGTGTGCTGGAGCCTGCAAAATTCTACTGTCTCTTCCTACGTCCACATTCAGTGATATTACATTGGTAGCTTGAAATAGGCTGTAGTGGGAGTACACTTATTGACTACAAATCAGGGATTCCCTCACCCCCACTTTACTGCTTATCACTGGATGTACATTGGCAGAAGGAAATCAATCCTAGAAATGCCTTGAATGCAAGAAAAAAATTGTGAGCAAAGAACATGAAAAACGTGAATAAATTTAAAAATAAAACGTTGTAAAAATTTGTTAATATCTAATTCATGGGGTTAAAGATAACGAGGTAGATCTAACATACAGAACAACAAGGACAACAATAGCACATAGGTCTGAAATAGGGTGACTGGAGTTCAAATATCACAAGATCCATGAATTGATTGGGAGGATGATATAGATATTCACTGCAGACTTTTTTTTTTTTTTTTTTTTCGGTACGTGGGCCTCTCACTGTTGTGGCCTCTCCCGTTGCGGAGCACAGGCTCCGGACGCGCAGGCTCAGCGGCCGTGGCTCACGGGCCCAGCGGCTTCGCGGCACGTGGGATCCTCCCGGACCGGGGCACGAACCCATGTCCCCTGCATCAGCAGGCGGACTCTCAACCACTGCGCCACCAGGGAAGCCCTAACTGTAGACTTTTAAAGTTAAATATTAAAATGTTTAGAGTAACTACTAAAAGCATATAAATGAAGTGTATACTTTCAAAACTAGTAGAGGAAAAAAAATCCAAAAGAAGGCAAGAAGCGGTGTGCTGGAGACATCCTGTACTGGCTCCTGAGAGCCAACTGTTAAATTTTCAGTTGTTAACCATAGCTATGATTAGATATTAAAATAGATAACTTACAATTAAATATACAAAGTTTATTAATAACAGAGGTAATAAATACTCAAAATTCATCACTTCATAATTCTTTTACTATTACCTGTGCTCTTGAAGTTATTCACATCTATTCCATCTGTCTGGTGGAAATACTATGTGCGTCATTGCTCATTTTTTTCAAACTCTATATTTAGTGATGTCATGTTGGTAGCTTGAAAGGAGCCATGACAGGAGTGATTACACCCAGAAATCAGGAAACAATACAAATCAGGGCTTGGTTTATTGTTTTGCTGATAATCCAGACTCAAGAAAGTGATGAAGAAAAATGTTAACAGAGGTTAAACCTAAAAGTATGTTGTGTCTGCAGCCATTATATTGGGAATAGCACAAAATATTGAGGGAATAGCCTTTTCATATTTGAAACTATTATCTAGTTTAGCAAAGAAGATGTTCTTATTAATGTCAATGAAAATATAAACCAACATTGATATCAGAACTATATTTAGAGAGCTGGTGGTTAAACTTTTTCCAGTATGCCACTGTAAGAAGGGGTAGGTATATGCAGATATGTGTGTGCAGGTAGGAAGACAAAGTGAAAGCACAGATAAGAGTAGAAATTATTTCAACTATTTATATAATCACAATAAAGGATTAGTCAGCTTATATTAAGAAACAAACAAAGAAAACCCAATAAAATCCAGTTACATGTTATTCACAAGAGACACACCTAAAACATAAGGACAAAGAAAGGTTGGAAGTAATAAGATGGAAAAACATGTAACAAACACTAAGCAAAAGAAAGCTGGCATAGCTAGATTAATATCAAAGAAAGCAGACTTTAAGGCAAAAAAAATACCAAGAATAAAAACCATCAGATAAAGATGATAGAATATTAAACACACTAGAGATAACATTTCTAAAAATATATAGAGAGATTTAGATAACATTTCTAAATATATATGCATTATATATATATGACATAACTTTATATTAAGCAAAAATCAATAAAATTATAAGGAAGAATCGATAAATCCATTATAAATGTGGAAGATTTTTTTTTTCCAAATAGACTTTATTTTTTAGAACAGATTTATCTTTACACAAAACTTAAAAAGATAGTATGGAGACTTCTTATATACCCCCCACCCAGTTTCCCTTGTTATTAACATATTAGTATGGTACATTTGTTATAATTAATGAACCAATATTGATACATTATTATTAAATAAAGTAGTTTATTCAAATTTCCTTAGTTTTTACCTAGTGTCCTTTTTCTGTTCCAGAATCCCATCCAGGATACCATATTACATTTAGTTGTCATGTCTCCTTAGGTAGGCTCTTCTTGGTTGTGACAGTTTCTCAGACTTTCCCTGTTTTTGATGACCTTGACTATTTTGAGAAGTACCAGTCAAGTATTTTGTAGGTTACTCCTTTATTGGAAACGATGTAATGTTTTCTCATGATTAGACTGGTAATGTATTTGAGAGGAAGCCCACAGAGGTAAAGTACCATTCTCACCATATCATATCCAGGGTACATACTATCAATGTGACTTATATAGCTGTTGATGTTGACCTTGATCACCTGGCAGAGTTAATGTTTATCAGGTTTCTCCACTGTAAAGTTACTCTTTTTCCTTCCTGTCAATTCTCTACTCTTTGGAATGAAGTCACCATGTGCACCTCAAACTAAAGGAATAAGGACGCAGACGTAGAGAATGGACTTGAGGACATGGGGAGGGGGAAGGGTAAGTTGGGACGAAGTGAGAGCGTGGAATAGACTTATATATACAACCAAATGTAAAATACATAGCTAGTGAGAAGAAGCCACACAGCACAGGGAGATAAGCTCGGTGCTTTGTAACCACCTAGAGGGGTGGGGTAGGGAGGGTGGGAGGGAGACGCAAGAGGGAGGAGATATGGGGATATATGTATATGTATAGCTGATTCACTTTGTTATAAAGCAGAAACTAACACACCATTGTAAAGCAATTATACTCCAATAAAGATGTTTAAAAAAAATAAAGGAATAAGGAAGTATACTTCCCTTTTCTGAGGGCAGAGTATCTACATAAATTATTTAGAATTTTGCAAGGGAGATTTCTCTCTTCTCCTCCATCTATTTACTTATTCAATCATTTATATCAGTATGGACCCATGTATATTTATTTTATACTTTGGGCCATAATATAATACTACTTAATTTGTTATTCATATGCAAGATTTTCAACAGAAACATTAAAATTTTAAAGATTGAACATTCAGAAAATCAGTAAAGATATAGAATATTTAAATAAGACAATTAATAGTTCGATCTTATGAACACAATTAAAACATTGCACCCAACAACTGGAGAATAAAAATATATGAACTATTTTGAAGCATACATTGGACATTTATAAAACTGATCATGTGCTAAATCATATATTAAGTCAATAAATTTAAGAGAATTAACACCACTTAAACCACATTCTTTGACCATAATGCAATTACATAAAAAGTTTTAAAATCCCGTAAATTTGAAAATTTAAATGCATACTTCTAAATAATTGCTGGATCAAAGAAGAGATGAAAATGTAAATAAGGACATACTTAGATAAAAACACAAAATAAATACAACATATCAAAACTTGTAGGATGCTGCTAAAGAGAAACTTGGAGGGACATTTATAGATTTTATTCAGAAACTTGTAGAAGAAAAGAAGAAAAGCTAAAAGTAAATGAGCTAACCGTCTAATTTAGAAATTAGAAAAAAGAACAATAGAATAAGCCTAATGGAGAAGGAAGGAAATAATAAGGAAAAGAGCCAAAATTGCTGAAATAGAAAACAATGATACAACTCAGAAAATCAAGAAGGCCAAAACATTGTTCACTAAAAACCATAATGAAAAGCAAGTTGGAGAACTCCACTACCTCATTTCAAGATCTTCAAAGATACTGTAATCAAGTCTGTGTAGTAATGGCAAAAGGACAGGCATATAGATCAATGGAATAGAATTGAGTCCAGAAATTGACTGACACCGTGGTAAACTTATTTTGTAAAGATGCAAATGCAAATTTGGAGAAAGGATAATCTTTTCAATAAACAGTGCTGGAACTATGTTTTTTTTTCTAACATCTTCACTGGAGTATAATTGCTTTACAACGGTGTGTTAGTTTCTGCTATATAACAAAGAGAATCAGCTATACGTACACATACATCCCCATATCCCCTCCCTCTTGTGCCTCCCTCCCACCCCGCTAGGTGGTCACAAAGCACCGAGCTGATCTCCATGTGCTCTGCAGCTATACCCCACTAGCTATCTATTTTACATTTGGTAGTGTATATAAGTCCATGCCACTCTCTCACTTCCTCCCAGCTTACCCTTCCCCTCCCCATGTCCTCAAGTCCATTCTCTATGCCTGCGTCTTTATTCCTGTCCTGCCCCTAGGTTCTTCAGAACCTCTTTTTTTCTTTTTTAGATTCCATATATATGTGTTAGCATATGGTATTTATTTTTCTCCTTACGACTTACACCACTCTGTATGACAGTCTCTAGGTCTAGCCAACTCACTACAAATAACTCAATTTCGTTTCTTTTTATGGCTGAGTAATATTCCATTGTATATATGTGCCACATCTTCTTTATCCATTCATCTGTCGATGGACACTTAGGTTGCTTCCATGTCCTGGCTATTGTAAATAGAGCTGCAATGAACATTGGGTACATGACTCCTTTTGAATTATGGTTTTCTCAGGGTATATGCCCAGTAGTGGTATTGCTGGGTCATATGGTAGTTCTATTTTTAGGGGTTTTTTTGTTTGTTTGTGGGTTTTTTTGTGGTACTCGGGCCTCTCACTGTTGTGGCCACTCCCATTGCGGAGCACAGGCTCTGGAAGCACAGGCTCAGCGGCCATGGCTCACAGGCCCAGCCGCTCTGTGGCATGTGGGATCTTCCCGGACTGGGTCATGAACCCGTGTCCCCTGCATCAGCAGGCGGACTCTCAAACACTGCGCCACCAGGGAAGCCCGGCTGTATCAATTTACATTCCCACCAACAGTGCAAGGGTGTTCCCTTTTCTCCACACCCTCTTCAGCATTAACTGTTTGTAGATTTTTTGATGATGGCCATTCTGACTGGTGTGAGGTGATAACTCATTGTAGTTTTGATTTGCATTTCTCTAATGATTAGTGATGTTGAGCATCCTTTCATGTGTTTGCTGGCAATCTGTATATCTTCTCTGGAGAAATCTCTATGTAGGCCTTCTGCCCATTTTTTGATTGGGTTGTTTGTTTTTTTTTAATACTGAGCTGCATGAGCTGCTTGTATATTTTGGAGATTAATCCTTTGTCACTTGCTTCGTTTGCAAATATTTTCTCCCATTCTGAGGGTTGTATTTTCGTCTTGTTTATGGTTTCCTTTGCTGTGCAAAAAGTTTTAAGTTTCATTAGGTCCCATTTGTTTATTTTTGTTTTATTTCCATTTCTCTAGGAGGTGGGTCAAAAAGGATCTTGCTGTGATTTATGTCATAGAGTGTTCTGCCTATGTTTTGCTCGAAGAGTTTATAGTGTCTGGCCTTACATTTAAGTCTTTAATCCATTTTGAGTTTAATTTTGTGTATGGTGTTAGGGAGTGTTCTCATTTCATTCTTTTACATGTAGCTGCCCAGTTCTCCCAGCACCACTTATTGAAGAGGCTGTCTTTTCTCCATTGTATATTCTTGCCTCCTTTATCAAAGATAAGATGACCATATGTGTGTGGGTTTATCTCTGGGCTTTCTATCCTGTTCCATTGATCTATATTTCTGGTTTTGTGCCAGTACCATACTGTCTTGATTAATGTAGCTTTCTAGTATAGTCTTAAGTCAGGGAGCTTGATTCTTCCAGCTCCGTTTTTCTTTCCCAAGATTGCTTTTGCTATTCGGGGTCTTTTGTGTTTCATACAAATTGTGAAATTTTTTGTTCTAGGTCTGTGAAAAATACCATTGGTAGTTTGATAGGGATTGCATTAAATCTGTAGATGGCTTTGGGTAGTATAGTCATTTCACAATGTTGATTCTTCCAATCATGGTATATCTCTCCATCTGTTTGTATCATCTTTAATTTCTTTCATCACTGTCTTACAGTGTTCTGCATACAGGTCTTTTGTCTCCTTAGGTAGGTTTATTCCTAGGTATTTTATTCTTTTTGATGCAGTGCTAAATAGGAGTGTTTCCTTAATTTCTCTTTCAGATTTTTCTTCATTAGTATATAGGAATGCAAGAGATTTCTGTGCATTAACGTTGTATCCTGCTACTTTACCAAATTCATTGATTAGCTCTAGTAGTTTTCTGGTAGCATCTTTAGGATTTTCTATGTATAGTTTCAGGTCATCTGCAAACAGTGACAGTTTTACTTCCTCTTTTCCAAGCTGTATTCCTTTTATTTTTCTCCTCTGATTGCCATGGCTCAACTTCCAAAACTATTTTGAATAATAGTGGTGAGAGTGGGCAACCGTGTCTTGTTCCTGATCTTAGTGGAAAATGGTTACAGTTTTTCATTGAGAATGATGCTGGCTGTGGGTTTCCCATATATGGCCTTTATTGTGTTGAGGTAATTTCCCTTTATGCCTACTTTCTGGAGGGTTTTTATCATAAATGGGTGTTGAATTTTGTCAAAAGCTTTTTCTGCATCTATGAGATGATCATATGGTTTTTATACTTCAATTTGTTAATATGGTTTGCACATTGATTGATTTGCATATATTGAAGAATTCTTGCATCCCTGGGATAAACCCCACTTCATGATGGTGTATGATTCTTTTAATGTGTTATTGGATTCTGTTTGCTAGTATTTTGTGAGGATTTTTGCATCTATGTTCATCAGTGATATGGGCCTGTAGTATTCTTTTTTTGTGACATCTTTGTCTGGTTTTGGTACCAGGGTGATGGTGGTTTCATAGAATGAGTTTGGGAGTGTTCTTCCGTCTGCTACATTTTGGAAGAGTTTGAGAAGGATAGGTGTTAGCTCTTCTCTAAATGTTTGATAGAACTCACCTGTGAAGCCATCTGGTCCTGGGCTTTTGTTTGTTTGAAGATTTCTAAACACAGTTTCAATTTCAATGCTTGTGATTGGTCTGTTAATATTTTCTATTTTTTCCTGGTTCAGTCTTGGAAGGTTATACCTTTCAAAGAATTTGTCCATTTCTTCCAGGTTGTCCATTTTATTGGCATATAGTTGCTTGTAGTAATATCTCAGGATCTGTCGTATTTCTGCAGTGTCAGTTGTTACTTCTTTTTCATTTCTATCTTCTCCATTTTTTTCCTGATGAGTCTGGATAATGGTTTATCAATTTTGTTTATCTTCTCAAAGAACCAGCTTTTAGTTTTATTGATCTTTGCTATTGTTTCCTTCATTTCTTTTTCATTTATTTTTGATATGATCTTTATGATTTCTTTCCTCTTGCTAACTTTGGGATTTTTTTGTTCCTCTTTCTCTAATTGCTTTAGGTGTAAGGTTAGGTTGTTTATTTGAGATGTTTCTTGATTCTTGAGGTAGGACCGTATTGCTATAAACTTCCCTCTTAGAACTGCTTTTGTTGCATCCCATAGGTTTTGGATCATCATGTTTTCATTGTCATTTGTTCTAGGTATTTTTGGATTTCCTCTTTCATTTCTTTAGTGATCCCTTGGTTGTTCAGTAGTGTATTGTTTAGCCTCCATGTGTTTGTAGTTTTTCCAGATTTTTTCTGTAATTGATATCTAGTCTTATAGCATTGTGGTCGGAAAAGATACTTTATACGATTTCAATTTTCTTAAATTTACCAAGGCTCGATTTGTGACCCAAGATATAATCTATCCAGGAGACTGTTTCATGAGCACTTGAGAAGAAAGTGTATTCTGTTGTTTGTGGATGGAATGCCCTATAAATATCAATTAAGTCCGTCTTGTTTAATGTGTTATTTAAAGCTTGTGTTTCCTTATTTATTTTCATTTTGGATGATCTGTCCATGGGTGAAAGTGGGGTGTTAAAGTCCCCTACTATGACTGTGTTACTGTCGATTTCCCCTTTTATGGCTGTTAGCAATTGCCTTATGTATTGAGGTGCTCCTATGTTGGATGCATAAATATTTACAATTGTAATATCTTCTTCTTGGATTGATCACTTGATCATTATGTAGTGTTCTTCTTTGTCTCTTGTAATAGTCTTTATTTTAAAGGCTATTTTGTCTGATATGAGAATTGCTACCCCAGCTTTCTTTTGATTTCCATTTGCATGGAGTATCTTTTTCCATCCCCTCACTTTCAGTCTGTATGTGTCCCTAGGTCTGAAGTGGGTCTCTTGTAGACAGCATATTTACAGGTCTTGTTTTTGTATCCATTCAGCTAGCTATGTCTTTTGTTTGGAGCATTTAATCCATTTACATTTAAGGTAATTATCGATATGTATGTTCCTATTACCATTTTCTTAGTTGTTTTGGGTTTGTTATTGCAGGTCTTTTCCTTTTCCTGTGTTTCTTTCCTAGAGAAGTTCCTTTAGCATTTGTTGTTAAGCTGGTTTGGTGGTGTTGAGTTTTCTTAGCTTTTGCTTGTCTGTAAAGGTTTTAATTTCTCCATTCAATCTGAATGAGATTCTTGCTGGGTAGAGTTATCTTGGTTGTAGGTTTTTCCCTTTCATCACTTTAAATATGTCATGCTACTCCCTTCTGGCTTGTAGAGTTTCTGCTGAGAAATCAGCTGTTAACCTTATGGGAGTTCTCTCGTATGTTATTTGTCATTTTCCCTTTGCTGCTTTTAATATATTTTCTTTGTATTTAATTTTTGATAGTTTGATTAATATGTGTCTTGGTGTGTTTCTCCTTGGATTTATCCTGTATGGGACCCTCTGCACTTCCTGGACTTGATTAACTATTTCCTTTCCTATATTAGGGAAGTTTTCAACTATAATCTCTTCAAATAGTTTCTCAGTCTCTTTCTTTTACTCTTCTTCTTCTGGGACACCTATAATTCGAATGTTGGTGTGTTTAATGTTGTCCCAGAGATCTCTGAGACTGTCCTCAATTCTTTTCATTCTTTTTTTCTTTATTCTGCTCTGTGGTAGTTATTTCCACTATTTTATCTTCCAGGTCACTTATCCATTCTTCTCCCTCAGTTAATCTGCTATTGATTCCTTTTAGAGATACTTAAATTCCATTTATTGTGTTGTTTATCATTGTTTGTTTGCTGTTTGGTTCTTCCAGGTCCTTGTTAAATGTTTCTTGTATTTTCTCCATTCTATTTCCAAGATTTTGGATCATCTTTACTATCATTACTCTGAATTCTTTTTCCGGTAGGCTGCCTATTTCCTCTTCATTTGTTTGGTCCGGTGGGTTTTTACCTTGCTCCTTCATCTGCTGTGTGTTTCTCTGTCTTCTCATTTTGCTTAACTTACTGTGTTTGGGGTCTCCTTTTCACAGGCTGCAAGTTTGTAGTTCCCATTGCTTTTGGTGTCAGCCCCCAGTGGGTAATGTTGGTTCAGTGGGTTGTGTAGGCTTCCTGGTGGAGGGGACTGGTGTCTGTGTTCTGGTGGATGAGGCTGGATCTTGTCTTTCTGGTGGGCAGGACCGCATCCGGTGGTGTGTTTTGGGGTGTCTGTGAACTTATGATTTTAGGCAGCCTGTCTGCTAATGGGTAAGGTGTGATCCTGTCTTGCTAGTTGTTTGGCATGAGGTGTCCAGCACTGGAGCTTGCTGGTTGTTGAGTGGAGCTAGGTCTTAGCATTGAGATGGAGATCTCTGCTGGAGCTCTGGTCCATTGATATTATGTGGGGCCGGGAGTTCTCTGGTGGACCAATGTCCTGACCTCGGCTCTCCTACCTCAGAGGCTCAGCCCTGACACCTGGCCAGAGCCCCAATACCCCATTTGCCACACGGCTCTACAACTGTGTCCAGTGCAGTTTTTGCTTTGATAATTCCTATCCATATGGAACATGAATTATGTCCCACAGTATTCCAGTGGAGCTGCCACTCATGCAAGTCACAGGTCTCAAGTGATGCACTTTGGCAGGAATATCACTCAAGTGATGCTGTGTTCTTCCTACTGCATCCTATCAGGGGGTGCACAATTTCAGTTTGTTGCATTCCTTGTGATGTTAACTTTGTTTACTTGATTCATTTGATGAAGATGGTCTCTGCCAGATTCCTTAGCACTCAGAATCTGAGATCCGGTTGCTAAGTGGGCTCCTTGCTTTGGGATGTTGCCATCCCCAGTCCCTCTCAGCGGATAAACCTGAGATGATGGTGGCTTGGATGAGGGTGGCAGAGATGGTAAGAAGTGGGGGATTCTGGGGAATTCCCTGATGGTACAGCAGTTAAGACTCTGAGCTTTCAGTCCCGAGGGCACAGGTTTGATCTCTGGTTGGCGAACTGGAGGCTCTTGGGAAGAACCTCCTTCTAAATTCATTCAGGTTGTTGGCAGAATCCAGTTTCTTGTGGCTATGGCTCCGAGGTCCTGTTTCCTGGCTCAGTGCTGGAACTACTGAACGTTCATGTGCATAAACTGAACCTTGGGGACTTCCCTGGTGGTGCAGTGGTTAAGACTCTGTGCTCCCAATGCAGGGGGCCTGAGTTCGATCCCTGGTCAGGGAACTAGATCCCACATGCATGCCACAACTAAGTGTTCACATGCCACAACTAAGGAGCCAGCGAGCCACAACTAAGGAGCTGGCAAGCCACAAATAAGGAGCCCGCCTGCTGCAACTAAGATCCAGTGCAACGAAATAAATTTTTTAAAAAAACAACATAAAAACTGAACCTTGACCCATATTTTTCACTGTATACAAAAATTAACTCAAAATGGATTATAGGCTAAAGGTAAAACCCAAAGTGATAAAATTTCTTGAAGAAAACATAAAAGAAAATCACTGTGTCTTTGGGGGAGGCAAAGATTTTTTATATGTGACACAAAAACCTTGATCCATTACAAAAAATATAAATTAGACTTCATTAAAATTAAAATTTTCTGCTCTGTGAAAGACACTGTTGAAAAATGAAAAGATAAGTCACAGACTGTGAGAAAATATTTGCAAAACACATATCTGTCAAAGAATATGAATCCAGAATAAAGTTTTTTAAATTCCCAAAACTCAGTACTAATAAAATATCTCAATTTAAAAATAGGCAAACATTTTTAATGGACACTTTACCTCAAAAGATATGTGGATAGGAAAAAAGCACATGAAAAGATTCTCAACATCATTTGATATTAGGGAAGTGCAAATTAAAATTACAACATGACACTGTTACACATCTATTAGAATGGCTAAGCATACAGAGAAACAAACAGAAACTGACAAAACCATGCACTGAAGAAGATATGGAGCAACTGGAACTCTCATACATTGCTGGTGGGAATGCAAAAATGATACAGCCACTTTGGGAAACAGTTTGAAAGTTCCTTATAAAGTTAAACATACACTCAACATGTGAGCCAGTAATCACACTCCTAGGTATTTACCCAAGAGAAATGAAAGCTTATGTTTTCACTAAAACCTGTATACAAATGTTTATAGCAGCTTTTCATAACTGCACGAAACTGGAAACTCAAATACCCATCAACTGGTGAATAAGCAAACTTCAATACATCCATACAATGTAATACTACTTAATACAACATAATATAGCAATGAAAATGAACCAGAAACATACATTAGCAAGAATGAATCTCAAAGATTAATGTTTAGAATAGAAAGCAAATTACAAAAGAATCAAAACAATATGCTTTCACTTATATTGTATTAGAATTACAAGCAAAACTAAACAATATATAGCACATATATATGTGATAAAACTATAAAGAAAAGCAATGAAATGATGAAGACCAATTTGGGATGGTGGTTACCTTTGGGTTCAGGGAGGAGGATGCCTTTGCATTTGAAGAGGGGCATATAAAAAACTTCAAAGGTTCTGTTGTTATTTTATTTCTTAACCTCACTATTGGTTTATGTTTTGTTATTTTAGAAAATTTACATATATGTTATACATACTCTTTTTAATGTATTATATATTTCATAATTTAACAAAGATAAACATCTAACTGTAATAAAAGGCAGTGGAGAGTAGCTTGTGTTGGATTTTTCTGCACCTAATATCTCTTTAGATCTTGGCCAACTCCTAAGATGGACATGCACACAGTAAGGCTCCAAGAAACTTAGAAGAAAAGAATAGCTGATAGAGTAAAAAGTTGAGCAGGGATTTCAGCAAATGCATTATGTTGAGAAGACAGAGGTTGGAGTTCAAGTCCTGCCAGGGTGAAAGGGTCTTAGTAAAAGCCTTAGGCTTTTAGTTGTGACTCCAGAAAAGCCATTCCTGGGGGTAAGGTACACACATTAAGAGTAAGTTTCTTGACCTGGGAACAGGCCTCTGCTCCAGGGGTAAATCCAATCCTTGACAGGATTGAGGTATTTGGCCAATATGCTACCTTCTAGAAGAAAATTTAATCCTCATTGTAGAAAGACATCATCATCAAAGCCTCAACAATTTTTCATACACAATGACTGGCATTCAATAAAAATTATGAAGCATGACTGAAACAGAACCAAATGCTTAAAAATCAAGAGAAAAATAGACCCATACATGATTCAGATATTGGAGTTACTAGACAGGGACCCCAAAATAATTTATTAATATAGTCAACAACATACATAGTGTATTTCACCAGAAACGTGGAATCTATAAAAAATGGTTAAATTAAATCCCAGAAATTCAATAGGTGGGTTTAACAGGTGACTAGACACACAGATGATTTATAAACTGGAAGACAGTCCAGAAAACAATACATAGATTGAAACACTGAGAGATTCTTAAAAAGATTTTAAAAGAGAGACACAAAGGATCTTAAAGAACCCATAAGAGATAATATGAGATACAATGGAAAAGTCTAATACATGTATAGTAAGGTTTCCAGAAGGAGAAGAGTGAGACAGAAGCAAATGGGACAGGCATAAAACCACAAATTCAAGAGGCTCTGAGGATTCTAAATAAGATAAATACAAATAAAGCCATGCTCAGGCATATTAGAGTCAAACTGATGAAAACCAAAGGCAGAAAATATCTTTAAAATGACTAGAGAGGGAAAAACACATTACCTTCATAGAAGCAACATTAAGAATGATAGCAGACTCTTCAACAAAACAATGGATGCCATAAGACAATGGAACACCTGCCAATCTAGCATCTATACCCAGTGTAAATAGGCTTCAAAAAGGAAAATGAAATAAAGTTGTTTTTCAACAAATAAAAGCTGAGAGAATTTGTCACCATCAGACCCACATTAAAAACTATTAAAAGGGTGGGACGAGGAGAGAGACCTTCAAGATGGTGGAAGAGTAAGACGTGGAGATCACCTTCCTCCCCACAAATACATCAGAAACACACTTACATGTGGAACAACTCCTACAGAACACCTACTGAACGCTGGCAGAAGACCTCAGACTTCCCAAAAGGCAAGAAACTCCCCACGTACCTGGGTAGGGCAAAAGAAAAAACAGACAAAAGAATAGGGATGGGGCTTGCCTGGTGGCGCAGTGGTTGAGAGTCTGACTGCCGATGCAGGGGACACGGGTTCGTGCCCCGGTCCGGGAAGATCCCACATGCCGCGGAGCGACTGGGCCCGTGAGCCATGGCTGCTGAGCCTGCGCGTCCGGAGCCTGTGCTCCGCAACGGGAGAGGCCACAACAGTGAGAGGCCCGCGTACAGCTAAAAAAAAAAAAAAAAAAGAATAGGGATGGGACCTGCACCACTGGAGGGAGCTGTGAAGGAGGAAAAGTTTCCATACACTAGTAAGCCCCTTCACTGGCAGACATGGGGGGTGGCTCGGGGGAAGCTTCGGGGCCTCAGAGGAGAGCGCAGCAATAGGGGTGCAGAGGGCAAAGCAGAGAGATTCCCACACAGAGGATTGGTGCCGACCAGCACTCACCAGCCTGAGAGGCTTGTCTGCTCACCCGCCAGGGTGGGTGGGGCCTGGGGGGTGGGGCTCTGGCTTCGGAGGGAGAGGACTGTCACTGGCAGACATGGGGGGTGGCTCGGGGGAAGCTTCGGGGCCTCAGAGGAGAGCGCAGCAATAGGGGTGCAGAGGGCAAAGCAGAGAGATTCCCACACAGAGGATTGGTGCCGACCAGCACTCACCAGCCTGAGAGGCTTGTCTGCTCACCCGCCAGGTTGGGTGGGGCCTGGGGGCTGAGGCTCTGGCTTCGGAGGGAGAGGACTGGGGTTGGCTGCGTGAACACAGCCTGAAGGGGGCTACTGCACCACAGCTAGCTGGGAGGGAGTCCTGGAAAAAGTCTGGACCTGCCTGAGAGTCAAGAGACCATTATTTTGGGGTGTGGGAGGAGAGGGGATTCAGAGCACCACCTAAACGAGCTCCAGAGATGGGTGTGAGCTGCGGCTATCAGTGCCGACAGCAGAGATAGGCATGAAACGCTAAGGCTGCTGCTGCAGCCATCAAGAAGCCTGTGTGCAAGCACAGGTCACTATCCACACTTCCCCTCCCAGGAGCTTGTGCAGCCCGCTACTGCCAGGGTCCCGTGATCCAGGGACAACTTCCCCGGGAGAACACACGGCGCACCTCAGGCTGGTGCAAGGTCATGCTGGCCTCTGCCCCACAGGCTCGCCCTACACTCCATACTCCTCCCTCCCCTCGGCCTGAGTAAGCCAGAGCCCCCTAATCAGCTGCTACTTTAACCCTGTCCTCTCTGAGCAAAGAACAGACGCCCTCAGGCGACTTACATGCAGAGTCGGGGGCCAAATCCAAAGCTGAACCCCAGGAGCTGTGCGAACAAAGAAGAGAAAGGGAAATCTCTCTCAGCAGCCTCAGGAGCAGTGGATTAAATCTCCACAACCAACTTGCATCTGTAGACTACCTGAACAGACAATGAATCGTCCCAAAATTAAGGCAGTGGACTTTGGGAGCAACAATATATATTTATTTTTCCTATTTCTCTTTTTGTGAGTATGATTTTAGTCTGTAAAGCTTTACTTTTACCATTTGTCCTAGGGTTCTGTCTGTCTGCTTTTTTTTTTTTTTTTGGTATAGTTTTTAGAGCTTGTTATAATTGGTGGATTTGTTTTTTAGTTTGGCTGCTCTCGTCCTTCTTTCTTTCTTTTCTTCTTACAAAAACAAGACCTGTAAATATGCTGTCTACAAGAGACCCACTTCAGACCTAGGGACACATACAGACTGAAAGTGAGTAGATGGAAAAAGATATTCCATGCAAATGGAAATCAAAAGAAAGCTGGAGTAGCAATTCTCACATCAGACAAAATAGCCTTTAAAATAAAGACTATTATAAGAGACAAAGAATAACACTGCGTAATGATCAAGGGATCAATCCAGGAAGAAGATATTACAATTGTAAATATTTATGCACCCAATATGGGAGCACCTCAATACATAAGGCAATTGCTAACAGCCATGAAAGGGGAAGTCGACAGTAACACAGTCATAGTAGGGGACTTTAACATCCCACTTTCACCAATGGACAGATCATCCAAAGTGAAAATAAATAAGGAAACACAAGCTTTAAATAACACATTAAACAAGATGGACTTAATTGATATTTATAGGGCATTCCATCCAGAAACAACAGAATACACTTTCTTCTCAAATGCTCATGGAACATTCTCCTGGATAGATCATATCTTGGGTCACAAATCAAGCCTTGGTAAGTTTAAGAAAACTGAAATCGTATAAAGTGTCTATGAGACTAGATATCAATTACAGGAAAAAATCTGTAAAAAATACAAACACATGGAGGCTAAACAATACACTACTTAATAACCAAGAGGTCACTAAGGAAATCAAAGAGGAAATCAAAACATACCTAGAAACAAATGATCATGAAAACACGACAACCCAAAACCTGTGGGATGCAGCAAAAGCAGTTCTAAGGGGGAAGTTTATAGCAGTACAATCCTACCTCAAGAAATAAGAAACATCTCAAATAAACAACCTAACGTTACACCTAAAGCAATTAAAGAAAGAAGAACAAAAAAACCCCAAAGTTAGCAGAAGGAAAGAAATCATAAATATCAGATCAGAAATAGATGAAAAAGAAATGAAAGAAACAATAGCAAAGATCAATAAAACTAAAAGCTTGCTTTTTGAGAAGATAAACAAAATTTATAAACCATTATCCAGACTTATGAAAAAAAGGGAGAAGACTCAAATCAATAGAATTAGAAATGAAAAAGGAGAAGTAACAACTGACACTGCAGAAATATGACAGATCATGAGATATTACTACAAGCAACTATATGCCAATAAAATGGAAAACCTGGAAGAAATGGACAAATTCTTAGAAAAGCACAACCTTCCAAGATTGAACCAGGAAGAAACAGAAAATATAAACAGACCAATCACAAGCACTGAAATTGAAACTCTGATTAAAAGTCTTCCAACAGGGACTTCCCTGGTGGTGCAGTGGTTAAGAATCCGCCTACCAATGCAGGGGACATGGATTCGAGCCCTGGTCCCGGAAGATCCCACATGCCATGGAGCAGCTAAGCCCATGCGGCACAACTACTGATCCTGCACTCTAGAGCCCACAAGCTACAACTACTGAGCATGTGTGCCACAACTACTGAAGCCCGCATGCCTAGAGCCTGTGCTCTGCAACAGGAGAAGCCACCACAATGAGAAGCCTGCACACCGCAACGAAGAGCAGCCCCCGCTCGCCGCAACTAGAGAAAGCCCACACGGAGCAACGAAGACTTAACGCAGCCAATAAATAAATAATTAAAAAAAATCTTTCAACAAACAAAAGCCCAGGATCAGATAGCTTCACAGGTGAATTCTATCAAATATTTAGAGAAGAGGTAACACCTATCTTTCTCAAACTCTTCCAAAATATAGCAGAGGGAGGAACACTCCCGAACTCATTCTACGAGGCCACCATCTACCCACCTCCTAGAGAAATGGAAATAAAAACAAAAATAAACAAATGGGACCTACTGAAACTTAAAAGCTTTTGCAAAGCAAAGGAAACCATAAACAAGACGAAAAGACAACCCTCAGAATGGGAGAAAATATTTGGAAATGAAGTAATTGACAAAAGATTAATCTCCAAAATTTACAAGCAGGTCATGCAGCTCAATATAAAAAAAACAAACAACCCAATCTAAAACTCTACATAGAGATTTCTCCAGAGAAGATATACAGACTGCCAGCAAACACATGAAAGGATGCCCAACATCACTAATCATTAGAGAAACGCAAATCAAAACCATAGTGAGGTATCACCTCACACCAGTCAGAATGGCCATCATCAAAAAATCTACAAACAATAATTGCTGGTGAGGGTGTGGAGAAAAGGGAACCCTCTTGCACTGTCGGTGGGAATGTAAATTGATACAGCCACTATGGAGAACAGTATGGAGGTTCCTTAGAAAACTAAAAACAGAACTACCATACGACCCAGCAATCCCACTACTGGGCATAAACCCTGAGAAAACCATAATTCAGAAAGAGTCATGTACCAAAATGTTCATTGCAGCTCTATTTACAATAGCCAGGACATGGAAGCAACCTAAGTGTCCATCGACAGATGAATGGATAAAGAAGATGTGGCACACATATACAATGGAATATTACTCAGTCATTAAAAGAAACGAAACTGAGTTATTTGTAGCGAGGTGGATGGACCTAGAGTCTGTCATACAGAGTGAAGTAAGTCAGAAAGAGAAAACAAATACCATATGCTAACAAAGGTTCTGAAGAACCTAAGTGCAGGACAGGAATAAAGATGCAGATGTAGAGAATGGACTTGAGGACACAGGGAGGGGGAAGGGTAAGTTGGGATGAATTGAGAGTGGCATGGACATATATACACTATCAAACGTAAAATAGATAGCTAGTGTGAAGCAGCCACATAGCTCAGGGAGATCAGGATGGTGCTTTGTGACCACCTAAAGGGGTAGGATGGGGGGGTGGGAGGGAGACAAAAGAGGGAGGAGATATGGGGATACATGTGTATGTATAGCTGATTCACTTTGTTATAAAGCAGAAACTAACACACCATTGTAAAGCAATTATACTCCAATAAAGATGTTAAAAAAAACCTATTAAAGGGAGTTTCAGGCTGAAGGAAAATAATCCTATATGGAAGCACAGTATTGCAGGAAGGAATGTGAAACACTATATACATATACACACACACACACACACATACACACATAGTATATATATATGTGTATATATATATAAACACACATAGAGGTTTTGTGTATGCATGTGTGTACATAGATATATAGATATAGATGGTGTGTGTTTAAATATTAATTGTTTAAAACAACAATAATGGGTGCTTCCCTGGTGGTGCAGTGGTTAAGAGTCTGCCTGCCTATGCAGGGGACACGGGTTCGTGCCCCGGTCCAGGAAAATCCCACATGCCGTGGAGCGGCTGGGCCCGTGAGCCATGGCCGCTGAGCCTGCGTGTCCGGAGCCCGTGCTCCGCAACGCGAAAGGCCACAACAGTGAGAGGCCCACGTACCGCAAAAAACAAAAACAGAAACAAAAACAATAATGTCTTGTGGCATTTAAACAGATATAGAAATAAAAAAGGATAACAAAAATTGCACCAAAGGTGAGGAGGGAGAGGTAAATGGAGTTAAACTGTCATAAGTTTCTCTCATTTTTTGGGAAGTAACAAAAGTACTACTTTAAGGTAGACTGTACTGAGTCAAGGAGTCATGTCTTTTAAATACACTTTCAAATTTTAGAATAGATTTACAGAAAAATTGAGACGATAGTACGGAGAGTTCCCATACTCAACTTCCCCTATTATTATTATTTTCTTTTTTTGCGGTAAGCGGTCCTCTCACTGTTGTGGCCTCTCCTGTTGTGGAGCACAGGCTCCAGACGCGCAGCCTCAGTGCCCATGGCTCACGGGCCTAGCCGCTCCGCGGTATGTTGGATCTTCCCGGACCGGGGCATGAACCCGTGTCCCCTGCATGGGCAGGCAGACTCTCAACCACTGTGCCACCAGGGAAGCCCACCTCACCTTTTCTTTTTTTTAAAGCACTTCTTCACTTTCTGGCAGTACATGATGATTTAGGCTTATCTTGTATATTTTCTGTTCCAATTTTAGTCAGCCATTTCTCCAAAGAGCCCTGGTTTCTTTGATTTGAGAATGGCATTAGAAACCAAGGTTCAGTACTAGCTGTGCTTGCTGCTAATGGGGTGCCCTCTCAGCTGACAGAGTAACGAAGCATATGTTTGTATACTAGCCTGTGTACACACATATGTATGTATGTGTGTGTATGTATAAATATTTATAAATATATATTTCTATATCTGTATCTATATTAAACTAAACATGAGTTCATATGGATGTAAGGAGATTATTCAGTCTCTATGGTAACTACTAAAAGAATAAGAAAAGAATGTAAAACTGACAAGGTAATGGAGGGAAAAATGGAAAAATAAAAAATAATTAGTCCCAAAGATGGCAATAAAGGAGAAATAAAGGAACAAAAACTTGGTGAAACAAGTAGAAAACAAAGAACAAAATGGTAGATTTGAATGTAAAGAAAAAATAAATAGTAAGAGTGTCAGAAAAAAAATTAGTAGGATATGTGCCTCTCCAGATTCACTGTGTACATTTTTCCACCCTGCTCTTTGCCTTGGGCCTGACCTGCATGGAGTATGTCAGTGGATCCTTCACCTTCTGGCTTCTTGTTGGGTTCAGCCAATGCAGATTCCCAGCAAGACATCTCCCTTAGAAGTCCACTTGGGCTGCTGTGTCCGTCGATCAAAAGTCACTGCTTCTTTCCAATTGACCCACTCTATCGGAATTTCCTTCAGGATTACAGAAACCACTCCCTCTCTTCATCCCTTCAGGCCTACGGGTGTTAAGCGTTTACGGGTGTTAAGCGTTCTGCTGTTCTTAGTTCTGGATTACCACATTATCCCTTGTGGGTCCCCTATACACTTCCACTGCCCAAACCTTAATAAATAGTACCTTTATAAAACCCTCCTTGAATTATACTAATTTCAGTGAGCCATCTGTTTCCTATTTGGATTCAGAATAATACAGTAATTGTGGAATCAGGAAATAGTCCCTCAAAATGGGATCCTGGAATTCAGTTGCTCATATATTTGAGGATCACAGTGATAACCCTGCGGGAAGAATTAGGAAGTAAGCAATCCATGGCATGTGCTAGCATCATCATTACTCAAATTATCAATGGTGGCAGCATGAGATGAAATGCAGATGGAGGGCAAGGCATTAAGAGATCAAGTGGCTCTGACACTTCACTGCTATGGTAAGAACGGTGGTTATAAAATAGTGGAACCAACTGGATTCTTTTTACCACCCTGAAAAGTATACATAGGGAGAAAGAGAAAATAAAAGCTACAGAAATACAATTAAAAAGATGCATGGAAAACCAGAATACCTCCATGGAAGCAATGAAGGAGTCCCTTGTTTCCACTAATTGCAGAGGAAATATGGCTAAGAACCAATCCTAGGGTCTGATTGTAAGGGTGGTAGATTTGCAACACCAATTAAATGC
Source organism: Neophocaena asiaeorientalis asiaeorientalis (assembly GCF_003031525.2). Lineage (NCBI taxonomy): Eukaryota > Metazoa > Chordata > Mammalia > Artiodactyla > Phocoenidae > Neophocaena > Neophocaena asiaeorientalis. The sequence goes on along the minus strand of NW_020173200.1, from coordinate 2,169,381 downwards.
TTAACTCTGCCAAGTCTCTTACACCCAGTCAAGGTTACTGACGGGTGGAGTAAAACTCTGAGACATGGGAAAGGGAGTCATGATGCAGACATGACATGGCTGAAAATTCTGACCCTCCATACTCCTTCGAACCTCTTCTTCTGGCTGGAAAAACTAGCTCTCCTTTGTATAAAAGCCTTACAATAATTGCACCCAGGGCAGTTGCCTCATAAGCTGAGGTCAATTCTCCTTAGGTCCCATCTCCTTATCTTATCACGTTCAGGCCCATATCAAGGCCCAGATGGAGAGGTATAAGGCCTGCTCCAGAAGAAGATGGCCTATGCACTTAAAGGCTACAAAACTTTGCCAAGGTGTAGAAACAAGGATCTAGGGAACATGTGTGGTAGTGGATTCTAAGGATGTTAGATAACAGGTTCTCAAGGTGTGGTCCCTGTACCATCAACATCAGCATCATCTGTGAACATGTTAGAAATGCCAATTCTTGGGCCTCACCTCAGATCTATAGAGTCATAAGCTTTGGGGAGGGGTCAGAAATCTATGTTTTAACAAGCTCTCAGGTGATTCTGATACACCCCAAAGTTTGAGGACCACTGATAGAATAGATCCATTATATTCCCATTTCCTGAGTCATCAGACACTCTCCTCTATAGCATTACTGCTCAAAACGGTGGTATCAGATCAGAAGCACTGGCATCAGCTAGGAGCTTGTTAAAAAATGCAGAAGCTTCAGCTCTACCCCAGACATACTGAATCAGATTCTGCATCGAAGAAGATCTCCAGGTGATTTGCATGCACATTAAAGTTTGAGAAGCCCTGTTCTACAGTAATGGTTCTCAAACTTCAGCATGTTTCAGAATCACCACAGTTTGAGAATGATGGTAGTAGGTAAACCTGCTTGATTCTCCCCAACCAGAGCCCTCAGGAAGGCCTGGAGGACACTCCCCTCATGAAGGCATTAAGAAATCCTTGAAGAGCTTGCAGTGACTGGACTGTCATCTATAGACTGGAGATGATGGTTGGGGATAATGCAAAGGAATTATATCCCTTGATCTCAGTGGGAATAATGGGATCCCAGAGGAGAAAGGGCAAGATGGCCATGCTTACCTGTCAGAGACCAGGTAAGCCAAGAATGGCAATCCAAGTGCTTTGATCTCTAGGGAACTGGGGCAAAGATTTTTAGAAATGAAATAGTTGGGCAGCCTGTTAAGGTATTGCTTGACAAACACAGATGAAAAATTCTAGATTTCTGGGTAGAAACTGGGGGTGGGTGGGTATTCTTGGCCTTTTACCCAATTTCCAGATCTAATTAAGTCAGGTCACAGATTCAGACACCCTCAACTGAGGGAGGAGCCTGCAATGTGGCTGCAGATAGATACCATGTGTTGTCCCCAAATGACTTGCTGCCATTGACCAAGGTAACTGTGCACTACTGAAAGGTACATGATCTTCCTTAGGTTAACAGATATTGGATCTGGGACTTCCCTGGTGGTCCAGCAGTTAAGACTCTGTGCTCTCAATGCAGGGGGCCCGGGTTCGATCCCTGGTCACGGAACTAGATCCCGCATGCCGCAACTAAGACCTGGTACAGCCAAATAAATAAATAAATATTTAAAAGAAAAAGATATTGGATCTGAATTCATGCTGATCCCCAGAGCCCTGAAGTGCCACCAGTGAGACTGGGAACTTATGAGAGTCAGGTTATGTATGGAGTCCTGACCCAAGTCTAATACAGTGTCCATGGGGTCATGGACCCTGTGTATTTCCCCCAGAATATATGGTGAAAGAGAGATACTTAATAATGGGTAGAATTCTTATACTGGTCCTTTCACTCATGAAATGAAGGCTATTATGATGAGAGAGGCAAAGTGAAAGCTCCTGAAACGACTCCCCCATTCCCATCCCCGCCACACCAAGAAGATAAGTCAGAAGCAATACTTCCACCTTGGGGAAAGTACAGAGATTGGTACTACCTTTAAAACTTGAGATGTGCAAGGGTAGTGATTCCTAGCACATCCCCATGTGACTCACTTATCTGGCTAGTGGAAGAGCCAGATGGGACATAGAGTAACAGAGTAAATCTCTGCAAACTTAGGTAGTGATGCCAATCACAACTAGAGTACCAAATGTGGAATCTTCACTGTGGCAAGTCAACACAGCCCAGGCATCTGGCATTCAGCTTTTGACCTGGAAAACATTTTCTTTCCAGGAAAAGCTGAAGCAATTTGAATTTACATAGCAGGGAAAATAGTATACCATTACCATCTTCACTAGGACAATGTCAAGTCTTGTCCTCCCTGTCATATTATGTAAGGGGAACTCAGGTATCTTGATATCAGACAGGACGTCTTGGTTCATCACATTGATGGTATTATGCTAACTGGACCTGTGAGTGGGAATTGCCTAGCACTCTAGATGCCTTTGTAAGGTGTATGTGTGCCTGAGGTGGAGGGGGACCCACCATATAGGGGAAGTTTCTAGGGCCTCTGTGATCTGGGGTAAACTTCTAAAGGGAGAGACAAGTTGCGGCCTCTTGAATTTCACACCACAAAGAAAGAGAGACACTGGGATTGGAGGGAGGCCACCGTGGACCCCTCTATCTTAGAGGGAGCGAAGCTTGGTTCTCATGGGGTAAATACATATTCCGATTGTTTTCTCTGCCTGAAGTTCTTCTTCCAGGATCATTTGTAGACTTACAGAATGCCTTATCGTTCACTTTGCTATCAAACACAACATCACCTCTGACAAGGGCACACATTTTACAGCATAAGAAATGTGGCGGGAGATTGGTTCAAGATGGCAGAGTAGAAGGACGTGCTCTCACTCCCTCCTGCGAGAACACCAGAATCACAAGTAACTGCTGAACAATCGTCGACAGGAAGACATTGGAACTCACCAAAAAAGATACCCCACATCCAAAGACAAAGGAGAAGCCGCAGTGAGACGGTAGGAGGGGCGCAATCACAATAAAGTCAAATCCCATAACTGCTGGGTGGGTGACTCACAGACTGGAGAACACTTACCACAGAAATCCACCCAGTGGAGTGAAGGTTCTGAGCCCCACGTCAGGCTTCCCAACTTGGGGGTCCGGCAACGGGAGGAGGAATTCCTAGAGAATCAGACTTTGAAGGCTAGTGGGATCTGATTGCAGGATGTCGACAGCACTGGGGGAAACAGGGACTCCACGCTTGGAGGGCACACACAAAGTAGTGTGCACATTGGGACGCAGGGAAAGGAGCAGTGACCCCATAGGAGACTGAACCAGACCTACCTGCTAGTGTTGGAGAGTCTCCTGCAGAGGCTGGGGGTGGCTCTGTCTCACCGTGAGGACAAGGACACTGGCAGCAGAAGTTCTGGGAAGTACTCCTTGGCCTGAGCCTTTCCAGAGTCAGCCATTAGCCCCACCAAAGAGCCCGGGTAGGCTCCAGTGTTCCGTCCCCTCAAGCCAAACGACCAACAGGGAGGGAACCCAGCCCCACCCATCAGCAGTCAAGTGGATTAAAGTTTTACTGAGCTCTGCCTACCAGAGCAACACCCAGCTCTACCCACCACCACTCCCTCCCATCAGGAAACTTGCACAAGTCTCTTAGATAGCCTCATCCACCAGAGGGCAGATAGTAGAAGCAAGAAGAACTACAATCCTGCAGCTGGTGGAAAAAAAAAACCACATTCACAGAAAGATAGACAAGATGAAAAGGCAGAGGGCTATGTACCAAATGAAGGAACAAGATAAAACCAGAGAAAAACAACTAAATGAAGTGGAGATAGGCAATCTTCCAGAAAAAGAATTCAGAATAATGATAGTGAAGATGACCCAGGACCTAGGAAAAAGAATAGAGGCAAAGATCAAGAAGATGCAAGAAATGTTTAAAAAAGACCTAGAAGAATTAAAGAACAAACAAACAGAGATGAACAATACAATAACTGAAATAAAAAATACACTAAAAGGAATCAATAGCAGACTAACTGAGGCAGAAAAATGGATAAGTGACCTGGAAGACAGAACGTTGGAATTCACTGCTATGGAACAGAATAAAGAAAAAAGAATGGAAAGAAATGAAGACAGCCTAAGAGACCTCTGGGACAACATTAAACACACCAACGTTCACATTATAGGGGTCCCAGAAGGAGGAGAGAGATAGAAAGGACCCGAGAAAATATGTGAAGAGATTATAGTCAAAAACTTCCCTAACATGGGAAAGGAAATAGACATCCAAGTCCAGGAAGCACAGAGAGTCCCATACAGGATAAATCCAAGGAGAATAATGCCGAGACAAACAGTAATCAAATTGGCAAAAATTAAAGACAAAGAAAAATTATTGAAATCAGCATGGGAAAAATGACAAATAACATACAAGGGAACTCCCATAAGGTTAACAGCTGATTTCTCAGCAGAAACTCTACAAGCCAGAAGGGAGTGGCATGATACACTTAAAGTGATGAAAGGGAAGAACCTACAACCAAGATTACTCTACCCTGCAAGGATCTCATTCAAATTTGATGCAGAAATCAAAAGCTTTACAGACAAGCAAAATCTAAGAGAATTCAGCACCACCAAACCAGCCCTAAACAAATGCTAAAGGAACTTCTCTAAGTGGGAAACACAAGAGAAGTAAAGGACCTACAAAAACAAACCGAAAACAATTAAGAAAATGGTCATAGGAACATACATATCGATAATTACCTTAAACGTGAATGGATTAAATGCTCCAACCAAAAGACACAGGCTTGCTGAATGGATACAAAAACACGACCCATCTATATGCTGTCTACAAGAGACCCACTTCAGACCTAGGGACACATACAGACTGAAAGTGAAGGGATGGAAAAAGATATTCCAGGCAAATGGAAATTAAAAGAAAGCTGGAGTAGCAATACTCATATCAGATAAAATGGACTTGCAAATAAAGAATGTTATAAGAGACAAGGAAGGACACTACATAATGATCAAGGGATCAATCCAAGAAGAAGATATAACAATTATAAATATATATACACCCAACATAGGAGCACCTCAATACATAAGGCAACTGCTAACAGCTATAAAAGAGGAAATCGACAGTAACACGATAATAGTGGGGTACTTTAACACCTCACTTACATCAATCGACAGATCATCCAAACAGAAAATTAATAAGGAAACAAAAGCATTAAATGACACAACAGACCAGATAGATTTAATTGATATTTACAGGACATTCCATCCAAAAACAACAGAATATATTTTCTCCTCAAGTGCGCACGGAACATTCTCCAGGATAGATCACATCTTGGGTCACAAATCAAGTCTCAGTAAATTTAAGAAAATTGAAATCATACCAAGCATCTTTTCTGACCACAACGCTATGAGATTAGAAGTGAATTACAGGGAAAAAAAACATAAAAAACACAAATACAGGGAGGGTAAACATTACATTACTAAATAACCAAGAGATCACTGAAGAAATCAAAGAGGAAATCAAAAAATACCTAGAGCCAAATGACAATGAAAACACGATGATCCAAAACCTATGGGATGCAGCAAAAGCAGTTCTAAGAGGGAAGTGTATAGCTATACAAGCCTACTGCAAGAAACAAGAAAAATCTCAAATAAGCAATCTAACCTTACACCTAAAGGAACTAGAGAAAGAAGAACAAACAAAACCCAAAGTTAGCAGAAGGAAAGAAATCATAAAGATCAGAGCAGAAATACATGAAATAGAAACAAAGAAAACAATAGCAAAGATCAATACAACTAAAAGCTGGTTCTTTGAGAAGATAAACAAAATTGATAAACCATTAGCCAGACTCATCAAGAAAAAGAGGGAGAGGACTCAAATCAATAAAATTAGAAATGAAAAAGGAGGAGTTACAACAGACACCGCAGAAATACAAAGCATCCTAAGAGACTACTACAAGCAACTCTATGCCAATAAAATGGACAACCTGGAAGAAATGGACAAATTCTTAGAAAGGTATAATTTTCCAAGACTGAACCAGGAAGAAATAGAAAATGTGAATGGACCAATCACAAGTAATGAAACTGAAACTGTGATTAAAAATCTTCCAACAAACAAAAGTCCAGGACCAGATGGCTTCACAGGTGAATTCTATCAAACTAAATTAGAGAAGAGCTACCACCCATCCTTCTCAAACTCTTCCAAAAAATTGCAGAGGAAGGAACACTCCCAGACTCATTCTATGAGGCCACCATCACCCTGATACCAAAACCAGACAAAGATACTACAAAAAAAGAAAATTACAGAACAATATCACTGATGAATATAGACTCAAAAATCCTCAACAAAATACTAGCAAACAGAATCCAACAACACATTAAAAGGGTGATACACCATGATCAACTGGGATTTCTCCCAGGGATGCAAGGATTCTTCAATATACACAAATCAATCAATGTGATACACCATATTAACAAATTGAAGAATAAAAACCATATGATCATCTCAATAGATTCAGAAAAAGCTTTTGACAAAATTCAACACCCATTTATGATAAAAACTCTCCAGAAATTGGTCATAGAGTGGACATACCTCAACATAATAAAGGCCATATACAACAAACCCACAGCAAATATCATTCTCAATCGTAAAAAACTCAAAACATTTCCTCTAAGCTCAGGAACAAGACAAGGATGTCCACTCTCACCACTGTTATTCAACATAGTTTTGGAAGTCCTAGCCATGGCAATCAGAGAAGAAAAAGAAATAAAAGGAATACAAATTGGAAAAGAAGAAGTAAAACTGTCACTGTTTGCAGTTTGACATAAATCACAGCAAGATCTTTTTTGATCCACCTCCTAGAATAATGGAAATAAAAACAAAAATAAACAAATGGGACCTAATGAAACTTAAGTTTTTGCACAGCAAAGGAAACCATAAACAAAACGAAAAGACAATCCTCAGAATGGGAGAAAACAGTTGCAAAGGAATCAACGGACAAAGGATTGATCTCCAAAATATATAAACAGCACATGCAGCTCAATATTACAAAAACAAACAACCCAATCTAAAAACGGGCAGAAGATGTAAATAGACATTTCTCCAAAGAAGACATACAGATGGCCAAGAAGCACATGAAAAGCTGCTCAACAGCACTAATTATTAGAGAAACGCAAGTCAAAACTACAATGAGGTATCACCTCGCACCAGTTAGAATGGGCATCATCAGAAAATCTACAAACAACAAATGCTGGAGAGGGTGTGGAGAAAAGGGAACCCTCTTGCACTGTTCGTGGGAATGTTAATTGAAACAGCCACTATGGAGAACAGTATGGATGTTCCATAAAATACTAACAATAGAATTACCATATGACCCAGCAATCCCACTACTGGGCATATACCCTGAGAAAACCATAATTCAAAAAGACACATGCACCCCAATGTTCATTGCAGCACTATTTACAATAGCCAGGTCATGGAAGCAACCTAAATGCCCAGCAACAGATGAATGGATAAAGAAGATGTGGTACATATATACAATGGAATATTACTCAGCCATAAAATGGAACAAAATTGGGTCATTTGTAGAGATGTGGATGGATCTAGAGAATGTCATACAAAGTGAAGTAAGTCAGAAAGAGAAAAACAAATATCGTATATTAATGTATATATGTGGAACCTAGAAAAATGGTACAGATGAACTGGTTTGCAAGGCAGAAATAGAGACACAGATGTAGAGAACACATGTATGGACACCAAGGGGGAGAAAGTGGTGGTGGTGGGGGTGGTGGTGTGATGAATTGGGAGGTTGGGATTGACATGCATAAAGTGTATAAAATGGATGGCTAGTCAGAATGCGCTGTATAAAAATAAATTAAATTAAAAAACAAAACAAAACAAGTGTGGCAACAGCCTCATGCCCATGAAATTCACTGATGTTATCACGTGGCTGATCACCTAGTATGAAACAGCCAGAGAGAACGGGAGGTGGATTACTAAGCACTCGGTTACAGTGCCAGAGGGAAGAAAACACCCTTCCAGCAGTATATGTTCTAAACCGGAGGTCAGTTTTTGGTGCCATCTCCCCCATGGCAGGATTCGTGGCCAGAGAACAAAGGGCTCTGGGAGTGGTCCCTCTCACTGTTTCACCTAATCATTCACTAGAAGACTTTTTTGTTTTCCATCCTTGCAACCAAAGGCTTGGTGGATCTGAAGCTTCTAGTGTCCACAGCAGTAAATTCTTCTGCCAGGAAACATGGTCATGTTTCCAGTGAACTAGAAGCTGAGATTTCCCCTGTTCATTTTAGGCTCCACATGCCACTAAGCAGTCAGAGGAGAGGTTCTCTAGCTTGGCTGAGGTGGCTGATCCTGATCACCAGGGTAAGTTGTGTTGCTGCTACACAGTGGGGATGAGAAGGACTTGGTTTAGGGCAACTCTAATTCTTCTCTTGCTCTAAAGTTCTGGTCAGTGGAAACTGACAACCCAATACTGTCAAGACCACCAAAGACTTGGATCCTACAGCAATGAAGGCATGTGTCATTCCACCAGGTAAAGAAACTCATCCAGCTGCGGTGCTGGAAAGGGCAAAGGGAACTTGCTTTGAGTGCTGGAAGAAGACAGCTGTGATTACCAGTTTAGGCCCTATTACCGGCTCCAAAAATGCAGACCGTAACAGCTGTGTCTATGTTTCTTTACTGTTTGCTCCCATATGGGTTTCTACTGCTATCTGACGAATTATCACAAATTCAGCAGCCTAAAACAACACCCATTTACTAGCTCACAGCTCTGTAGGGCAGAAGTCCAGGAGCAGGGAGTTCCCTGGTGGCCTACTGATTAGGATTCTGGGCTTCCACCACCATGGCCCGGGTTCAGTCACTGGTGGGGGAACTGAGACCCTGCAAGCCACGTGACGCGGCCAAAAAAAAGTCCAGGCGCGGCATGTATGGCTGGGTTCTCTACTCAAAGTTTCAAAAGGCTGAAATCAAGGTGTTGAGCTGCATTCCCATCTGGGGCTCAGGGTCCTCTCTCAGGCTAACTTCGTTGTGGCAGAATTCAGCTCCCCGTGGCCAAAGGATTGAGGCTTCCTTATCCCTGCTGGCTGTCAGCCAGGGGCTACTCTCAGCTCCTAGAGGCCACCCATATTCCTTCTCCATCTCCAAAGCCACCAATGGACAACTTCTCACGCATTAACTTCAAATCTCTTTCACCAGGAAGAGCCCTGGGCCTTTTAAGGGCTCTCCTGACTAGGTCAGGCTCACCCAGCTTAGTCTCCCTTTCATAAATGATTTGGGACCTTAACTGCATCTGCAAAATCCCTTCATAGCAGTATCTAGACTAGTATTTGATTGAAAAACAGAGAAAACACACTCCAGGTGTGTACACCCGGGAGCAGGAATCTGGGGAGACTATCTCCGGATTCTGCCTACCACACCTCTCCTCACTTTAACCCGATTCCTTATTTGAAGAACACTAGTAGTAGTAAAGCTTTAGGTTTCCAGAGAGGTTTTTCCGGATCGAGATTGCCTCTTGATAAAATGGTAGTCAGTGGGATTTTGTGCATCCCGCTGATGGGGATGCGAATTTTTCACCCAGATGAAGAATGAGAGGGCATACTGAGGGAGGAAAGAGGAGAGCCCTGCTAGATATTTCCTGTTTGTCCCTCATTCTGTTTTCCTCCTTGCTTTCTGCCCAAACAGAGGGACTGATGTTGGCTCCATCAATGGGTTCCCTTGTCCTTGGGCTCTGGTTGGTTTATCTAGTGGGGAGGCCCAGCAGGAGATTACAGGGCAGAAGGAGAGTCAGGTAGGGTATTTATTTCTCAGGTTTCCTCCCTACAGGCTGCCTCAGGTTGCCCGTGTCCTGCAACTGAGGGCTTCGGTTCCTCGTAGGACAGTTATCTCTGCACGACTTTCTCCTCCCGGATTTCAGTCCCCATGCCCCCATCCCCTTCACCCTTTCAGGCTTAGGAGGAGTAACAGCTCTGCTGTTCCCAGCCCTAGGTTGCTCACTATCCCATGTATCTCCCCTACGCCTGCCCACGCCTTCATAAATAGTCCCTTTATTCAATCTTCTGAATTATCCTAATTTGAGTGTGCCATCTGTTTTCTGTTTGGACTCAGTGATACAAGAACCTATTAAGAGATAGGCAGGGGAGTATGGCAGATGGAGATACAAATATTACCTTTATTACCACTACAACTGACACTGGACAATATGGCTTAGGTCTGCTAGGCAAGCAGTCTGCTAATATTTCACCCCTGAGGTCAGCCCTGTGAGGGTTTATTCCTGTAAAACTTATGGCAGAGGGGGGTAGGGTAGGGAGTGTGCTTTTTTACAGAGAGAAGGGAGGATGGGACTGAGCTGAGCAGTTTGGCGCCTCCTTTCTGACAAAGGAGTCACTCTCCTTCCCCTGGGAAAGACCGAGAAGGCGGGGCAGGCGCCCAGAGACATCTATAGAGGGCAGACCTTCTTCCAAACAGGAACGCGAAGCCTGGTAGAAAGGTGGCACTCCTCCAACACTCTGAACAGCAAATGATACTTTAAATAAAGTCAAAGGTAAACAAAAAACAGCCAAAGACTTAATATCCAGAATTTCTATAAAGAACATCTACAAACCATTTAATTAAAACATTAAGAATCCTACTGAAGAATGGACAAAGTCTTCAGATAAGCAATTCACAGAAGAGGGAATGCTAATGGCAAATAAACATCTGGAAAGATGTTCAACTTCAGCCATAATGAACGATTTGATTTTTTTAAATGTTTTTTTCCCCCGCTTCAGATTGGCAAGAATCCAGCCTTGATGAAGATGCAGGGAAACAGGCGCTCATAGGCTGTCAGTACGAATGTAAACTGATAAAGCGTTTTGAAGGGCAATTTGGCAGTGAATTAGAACTTTAAACGTGCATATCCTTTGGCCAAGCAAGTCCACTTTCAGAGAGATATACTGGAGAAATATTCATATTTGTATCCACACACAGAAAGGCATGTACAAGGATGTTTATTGTAATACTGATAAATTGGAAGCAATCTTTTGTCCATCAATAGGGGAAGGATAAAATTTTCATATTCTGGGGCTTCCCTGGTGGCGCAGTGGTTGAGAGTCTGCCTGATGATTGATGCAGGGGACACGGGTTCGTGCCCCGGTCCGGGAAGATCTCACATGCCGCGGAGCGGCTGGGCCCGTGAGCCATGGCCACTGAGCCTGCGCGTCCGGAGCCTGTGCTCTGCAACGAGAGAGGCCACAGTGGTGAGAGGCCCACGTACCGCAAAAAAAAAAAAAAATTTCATATTCTGGAATAAAATGCAGTTAAAAGAATGGCCAAAGAAAGGGAGAACAGTAAGACAGATTGAGTTTATATATATAAATAATTATATATATATATATTCCCCCCCACAAAGGAAAGACATCCTATAAGACCTCCTATGTATAATGCTAAGTGGATAAAAAAAACAAGTTGCAAAAAATATATACCTAATACCATGGGTAGAATTCATGAGTGTAAAAATTAAACAAGGGAAGAATAAGATTCTGTAGTTAGGGTTATTGAGATTTTTCAAAATCCTAAACATGAAAAAAAAACCTTTCTGACTATCCACACTTGTTCTCTTTGAGTCATACATTCACTGGTTGTATTTAAGTTTAAAGATTGCATGTGGATGGGAATGTAATTAGCTAACACTCTATTAAATAATATGGCCAAGAGCCTTCATATGTTCCTAACAACATGCATATGTAGGGCAACGGCACAAGAAGAGTTTCTGGATGCCATCCAGCCACCCAGTAATAGAACAGAAACTAAAGATAAGGGCCAGTTATAGGAGCCTCCTTTTAAAGATAAGGATGTATAACATGGAACAGCAAATATTATTATATTCTTCCAAGAATATAGTGATCGCTCATGCAAGCACCAATTTTGTAAAGTGATTCAATGCTGTTTTGTATAATGATGCTATTATTCAATGTACTGTGTGTGTGAAATGATTCTGTGTAAATGTGCTGAAATTTTAGTTATCGAGTCCTAATGTATAATAGATGTATCACGAATATTCCCCTATGACATACTTGGATACCCTATGAAAGAAAAACTTTACCAAAGGTTTAGTTTCCTTTTTGACAAGCTATCGTGAATCTGTGTGATATGGACTATTACTGGTAAAATTGAGTAAAGTGGGAAAGTTAAATTCCGAAGCCTGAGAAATGCAGACTCAATGGTTCAAACAAATAATAAAGTGACACTAGATTCTGAACACATGGTTGGATGTGAAAATATATAACATGATATATGGAGCCTGATTTGAACATGCTGTATAAAAGTGATAAAAAGACTGGGAGCTCAAATAAGAAAGTTAAAATAGAAATGAAGATGCTCTTGTGTTAGAGGAAGGTAGGAAAAAGCTTAATGAAGATCGGGCGAAATAAAAATCATCAGCATGAACTCATGACTTTGAAAGATAAAGACTCCCTCAGAGACACTGAGATCCCTAAGTTGCTATCAGTCATCCAGTTCACCACTACCAGCTATATGAAATGATATAAATACATAGCCCAAGTGCCCAGGGTCCAGGTCTTCAAATTGCTTCTTACCAAAAGCACCAGGTGTTTTTTGAAATGTGCACAATGCTTGGTCTTGGGATGGGAAAAGCAAGTTAGTTCTGAGACATCTCTTTTTTGGACAGAATTAAGAGGAAGCAGGAAGGCTAGCTTGATTGATTTCCTTACAGATGTTCCAAGGGAATACAACGCCTCTCTCGGTTTTTCTTGCCACATCTCTCTGTACATCATTTCTATTCTCTCTGCCTGAATGTCCCCATGAGGTATGGTCCTATTAAGAAGGAGAAAAGAGGCAACAGATGTGGGGTAGGCAATCTACAATGTCTATAACAGGTACTCTGGTTGGTCCAACTTGGGTCAGGTGCCCACTCACTGACCAATCACTGTGACTGGGAAGAGAGGATCTTATAAGAAGATGACAGCATCTATTCACACTTAAGATGAAGAAGTGGTGAAAGTGATAATTCCCCCAAACAAGGGAACAGTTCCCAGAAGAAGAAAGGGAACCTCTACTAGATATCTATTGCTGCTAACAAATTACCCCACAACTCAGTGGCTTAAAATGACAAATGTTTACTATCAAAGAGTTTCTGTAGGCCAGAAATCTGGGCGTGCCTTAGGTGGATGTCTCTGACTCAAACCTTATCTGTCATGAGGCTGCAGTCAAGGTGCTGGTCAGGATCACAGTCATCTTAAGGCTCAGTGGGAGCAGACCCGCTTCCAAGCTCATTCACAGGCTGCATCAGCCCCTTGGCATAGCTCTTTCCATAGGGCAGCTCACAATACGGCAGCTGGTTTTCCTCAGAGCAAGTGAGTGAAAGAGTGAGAGAGGGCACCCAAGACACAAGCCAAAGCCTTTTTGTAACCTAATCTCTGAGGTGACATTGGACCAGCTTTGCTGTATTCTATTTGTTTGAAGTGAATCTCGAGGTCCAGCCCATATTCAAGCAGAGGGGGCAGGGAGACCAGAATGTGGAGATCACTGGGGACCATTTCACAGGCTGCCTAGCACAGGTTCTGAGCAGGTAATACAATCAAAGACCACTAGCTTGAGCAGTGACACATTGAATCCAAAAAGTAGTAATTCTGGCCTAATACAAACAAGCTGAGTCTGTAGAAAAACCTTGAGATTCTCATGATACTACAATGAGGATGTTAATAGAAAATGTGCTAACAGGTGGTAATAATGCATACAGAAAGTTTTAAAATTTTGTTCTTATTAAATATGAACCAGATACAAAATGATATTTATAAAATATATGTAAGATATAAAGCGTAGTGATAAAACAAAGATGTGTGATCACACCACACCAGAGAAAGGGGACAACCATTACTCTTGAAGTCTCCAATGCCACTCCCTTCCCTCCCACTCCAGAGGTCACTATCATCTTGAGGTCATTATCACTTGCTCTCCTTTATAGTCTTACCACAGATGTTTGTAGCCCTGCACAAGATATTGTTTGGTTTTCCCTGCTTTTGACTTCACGTAAATGGAATCATACTGTATATATTTCTCTGTGATTTGCTTCTTTCACTTACGATTATGTTTCTGAGATTTATCCATTCGATGTGTTCATACTGATGCTTTCAATTCGACCTAAACGTCACTAAGCTCTTCATATATTACTCTAATCCAAGAGCAAACTCAATTTTACCATTTGAGTCACCAGCTTTTTCTTCACTTTTATAAACAACACTGCAGGACTATACAACAACACATCTATACATTTATCGATGGACATTTGAGTTAATTCCTTATTTTTGCTACATAAATAGTGGTGCTATGAACATCACTGAATTATTTCCTGGTACATTCGTGCACAAGGTTCTCCAGGAGATAAACCTGGGCAAGGAACCGCTGGATCAAAGGTATATGAATGCTCAGTTTTAAGAAATAATGCCAAATTATTTTCCAAAGTGGTTGTAGTGATTTATACTCCTATCAGCAGTGAATAAATGTTGCAGTTGTTCCAGATCCCTTCCAATACTTGCTATTGTCTGACTTTTAAGGTGTTTTTTTTTTCCCCTCCAATCTGGAAAGTATAAAATGAAATTTCATTGAGGTTTTGATTTGCATTCCCCATATTAGTTGTAATATTTTTTATGACATTGGCAAGTGCAATCCAGTGGTCAAATGCGAATCTGAACTCTATGTGCAAGTGTCAGCCATTATCCACGTAACTATTTACAAGCTGTTGTTATCTTAACTGATCATCATACCTGTACAAGTTCTTTGATTAAAAGTTAAATGCAAAGAATCAAGATTTGTAATAACTTCGTGTAATGCTTCTGTTGCAAAGTGGGTTAAGATATAGACAAACGGTGACTAAAGAAAATAATTGTCATGGGCATTGTACCTCTCTTGTATATATTTTGATACATTATGTAAAGGTGGTTGTAAGGGAATTAAGGGGAAAAGTGAGTCACGCACATCTAGCTTATACATCATCTCTGCTGCCCTACAGGGAATACAAGCGAAAAAGGAGTGGAACCATTGGAGGCTGGACAAATTTTGTTTCTGGTACAGACCCCAGCAGATGGTGGTGCTTTGAAAGTCTTAAATAGAATTTGCATACTCAGATTTACAGTGAAGTGTTAATAAGGAATTACTTACCTTAGATGTTATTCTGTATTGCCAACAATGGATCATAAACACGCTGAAGTTGGGATTGAAGTTGGGATTGTTAAACTTAGTGAGGTCACATCCTGATTGGACAGTACCCAAGAAACACGTTCCAGGAGGAGTCTGATTTCCAAGTATACTGCCAGCTGCAGGGGGGCAAGATATCAGGTGATCAGTCATAGCTGGTGGCAATCCGTGCTTGGAGGCAGAGCTGAAGAAACAGTACCTGCCAGGCACTTGCATTCACTCTGAGCTGAGCCTGGACCCCAGGTGCCTGGGTGAGCCCGACTTGGGATGCCGGAGAGCAGTGACAGGACGACAGTGGACGCTGGGTTCTCCTGATGTTGCACTTCAAGCTGCTTTTTGTCAAAGCTAGTACAGGAAGCAGATCAAGATGACGTCTATGAATGTATTGTCCACGTGTAAACTGACAATATTTTTGAAAAGCCATTTCGAACAGTCGTCAAGAACTTAAGCATGCTCCTATTTTTTCACCCAACTTGGAATCTGCCCATTCAGTTGGTTTAGTGTGGCTGAAATATTGATAAATTCATTTGAATGATCTGAAGAAACGTTAAGAGGCTACAGACACAGAAACCCGGGGAAGTCTAAACATCCTGGCCTTGGGAAGTGTAGACCTGGGAGCTGCCGTGGGTTTGGCCAGTCCTGAGAACTCTGCAGCAGCGGTATCTCAACGTGCTACCCCTATTCATAGTGCTCAGTTTCCCACCCCCTCTGCTCTAGCTTTTCTTTATCACCTGACTCCCGCTTATTTAGTTTCTACAGCCACAGTCATCTTCCGGCAAACCCACCTCCCACTTGGCTCTCAGTATTTCCTTGTTTGAACTCTCCAAGAGGGAGCCTGATTGGCCAGACTATCTTTCCAAATTGGACAAATCAAGGGTCTTGGGCTATTCTATGGATTGGCTGCCCTTGGATCAGATGTCTTTCCGTGATCCAATCAGCCGGGGCTGAGAGGGGACAGCCCGCCCACAGCCGCTCAGTGCGGAGTCCTGGGGTGGGGGCAGTTTTCCTTATGAAGGACTTCGTACTTTGTTCCTACAAAAGAAACCTAAGAAAACGATTCAGAGTTGGGACTAAGAAGTGCATTAAAGTGCTTTTGTAGCGCACGCGCACACACACGTTGAAATCCCTAATGACCATCAACAGAGTAGCATGATCAATTCTGGGATGTCCAGGTGCGGAACAGTGAGCAGCTAATTCAAGGTTTTCACGGGAAATGCTCACGAAATAATATGCCATAAAATGGCATATACACTATGCTCAGGGTTTTCTAAGAAAAGACTGCACGTGTTTAGTTTTTGCTCTGTACGGGAAAGTTAACGGGTGAGTGGTGCGGCACACACTTTCAAATGTTCCATAATGAACAGGTACTCTGGTTATAATGAAGGAAAAACACGAAGCGTTTGTTAGCGTCCACGCTCCTTCACGTTAATTGGGCCCGCACCTCCTGCGCGCGCCGCCCTCTCCCGTCAGGGAAAGTGCACTTTTATGGCCAGTCCGCGGTTTTTACGACGCACGGCTTTCCCAGCCGGAGAGAGCCGGTACCCAGTTCGCGGCGACAGCGCGCCCCCGCCCGGCGGGGCCGGGGACCT